>NC_053446.1:8707565-8904932 GCF_007990345.1 Gossypium hirsutum | reverse complement strand
TCCAAATTCGTTTCTTCGTTCCTGATCTAAACATAGTCAATTTAACCTTTTTATCATAAACATTCATTGAGTCCAACAATACATAAATGGGAAAATTACCCATTTTGGCCCCTAACATTTTGCACTTTTTGCAATTTAGTCCTTTTGCACAAAACACAAAATACACAAAAATTGCCCATAACACACAAGGGGCCGAATATTCATTGGTTCCATACAAGTCCACACATGCAATTTATTTCACATTTAGTCCCTCAAAAATTTATTTCACAATTTAGCCCTAAATACTCAAATTCATCAAAAATACCAATACAAAACATGTATAACTAAGACATATTTCCATTTTATCAAACATCCAAAACACAATATCATCAATGGCAAATTCAAAAATTCATCACACAAATAAGACATGGTTTGAAGTATTCAAAGCAAACGATCTCAAAAACGTAAAAATCATCAAACGAAGCAAAAACAACCTTAATCAAGCAAAAAAGGCCGAACCTAGCTGCTATTCTTTTCTTCTTTTCTTGTATATTCGGCAATGAGAAAGACAACATGCATGGCTTTTTTTTATTTTTAAGTTTTATTATTTCAATATATATATCATTGTTATTTTACTTTTATAATTAATATATATATTAATATATATATAGCCATCATTGGCCGTCCACTACCATTAATATTGGCTAAATTCAACATGAACCTCCAAATTATAAAGATAAAATAATTAAGCACTTTCATACTTAGCCATCAAATTTTTATTTATGCGATTAAGCCCTTTAATTAAATCGGACACTTAAACAACGAAATTAAAACACGAAAATTTCACACCATCGAATGCACACAAAATAAACACACAAAATAATATTAAAATATTTTTCTGATTCAGATTTGTGGTCCCCGAAACCACTATTCGATTAGGGTCAAAACGGGTTGTTACAACTCTCCCCCCCTTAGGGATTTTCGTCCCCGAAAATCTTACCGGTGAATAGGTTGGATAACGCTCCTTCATGTATCCTCTGACTCCCAAGTTACTTCTCAACTCCGTGTTTATGCCACAATACTTTAACTAACGGAATTTCTTATTTCGTAATTCCTTGATCTCACGAGCCAGAATGCTAATCGGTTCTCTCATATGACAATCAGGGTTAATTTCAATCTCCGTCGGACAAGTCACATGTGAAGGATCAGATCGGTATCTACGGAGCATCGAAACATGAATACGTTGTGAATCTTTTCTAACTCAGGTGGTAACATCAATCTATAAGCAACCGTCCGACACGTCTATAACTCTCGTCAATAATCTTGATCTTTGTTTAGATCGATTTTCCCGGTGAATTTCAAATTTATCGCCGTGAATCTATCTTTTTTTCAATCCGCATAAGATTTCGCTTGTGATCCTGTCCCGAATCTTTCACTTTTTTTTCTTTTCTCCCCGTTTCCTATTTTCTGAGCTCTCCAATACATGGTTACGACATTAACGTACAAAGCCATAAGGCATTTAATTAAAGTTTATTAAGCAAATTCAATCAAAGTAAATATCGTTCCCACGTATCTTCAAACTCGAGAAGCAACATCTCAACATGTCCTCAAGTATCTGTATAATTCGCTCCGATTGACCATTGTTTGCGGATGGAAAGCTGTGCTAAAATGTAGTTTCGTACCTAAAGCATCTTGTAATTTCTTCCAAAACCGCGATGTAAATCTCGGGTCTCTGTCCGAAATAATAGAAATAGGCACTCCGTGCAATTTTACAATCTGAGAAATGTACAATTCAGCAAGTTTATCAAGCGAATAATCAATACGAACCGGAATAAGTGAGCCGATTTTGTCAATCTATCAACAACAACCCAAATTGCATCTTTCTTGCTGGGTGTTAACGGTAAACCGGATACAAAATCCATCGTAACTCTGTCCCATTTCCATTCAGGTATCATGATCGGCTGCAGCAATCCAGAAGGTACCTGATGCTCGGCTTTTACTTGCTGACATATTAAACATTTCGAAACAAAGTCAGAAATGTCTCGTTTCATTCCATGCCACCAATAGTGTTGTTTCAGATCATTATACATTTTCGTGCTACCCGGATGAACAGAAAATCGACTATTATGGGCTTCATTCAAAATCATCTGAATTAACTCTGGATTTTCGGAACACATAATCGGTTTCTGAATCTCAAACAATCTCAGATAACTAAACTAATAACATTAGCACATGATTCGTTTGAATAATCAACGCTTTACAAAATTTGAACAAATACTTGTTTCAACCAGCTACTATCGACATCACAGACATAACCAATTGACATGCATGCAAAGCAAACATGATTTCGACTTAGCATCACAAAACATAGCCTTTCCGGATGATAGTAATCAGAGCTCTAATCTTCAACAATTTAACCATCGACGCGTCTCAAATTCAGATCTTCTATCATCAAAATTTCAAGCTTTTATGATCGGAATAAAAATGACATCTTTCGCCAACAGATAGTGACGCCATATTTTAACGCAAATACAATAGCGGCCAATTCCAGATCATGCGTCGGATAGTTCTTTTCATGCGGCTTTAACTGTCTCGAGCATAGGCTACAACTTGCCTTCCTGCATCAATACACAGCCCAAACCATTTAAAGATGCATCACTATAGATAACAAACTCTTACCCGATTCGGGTTGAACTAGGACTGGAGCTTTGGTTAAAAGAGCTTTCAACTGATCGAAACTTTTCTGGCACTTTCTGACCACTCAAACTAACGTCTTTTGTAGTAGCCTTGTCATCGGGTCGCAATCATAGAGAACCCTTTCACAAAACGTCTATAATAGCCAGCGAGCCCCAGAAAGCTTCGAACTTCCGAAACATCCTCGGAGTTTCCAATCAAGTATAGCTGAAATTTTACTCGGATCAACCCAAATACCCGATGCTGATACAACATGGCCCAGAAAACTGACTTCACGTAACCAGAACTCACATTTACTAAACTTTGCATACAACTGCTTATCTCGCAAAGTTTGTAACACAAGTCTCAGATGTTCAGCATGCTCATTTTCATCTCGAGAGTAGATCAAAATGTCATCAATAAATACTACCACAAACGATCCAGATACTTCCTAAAGATCCGATTCATCAAATCCATGAAAATAGCAGGTGCATTAGTAAGTCCGAAAGCATAACAAGAACTCATAATGTCCGTACCTCGTTCGGAAAGCAGTCTTTGGCACATCAGAGTCTTAACTCGCAACTGATAGTAGCCTGATCTCAGATCTATCTTTGAAAACACAGTAGCCCCTTTCAACTGATCGAACAAATCATCAATCCGTGGTAACGGATACTTATTCTTTATAGTCACTTTATGAGTTGCCGGTAATCAATGCACATTCTCATCGTTCCGTCTTCTTTCTCACAAATAGAACTGGTGCACCCAAGGAGAGAAACTCGGTCGTGCAAAACCTTATCAGTCAGCTCTTGCAACTGTACTTTCAATTCTTTAATTCGGTCGTGCCATACGGTACGGAGCTATCGATATGGAGTCGTCCCTGGTACTAACTCAATACCAAACTCTACCTCTCGAATAGGTGGCAAACCCGGTAATTCTTCGGGAAACACGTCTGAATACTCACACACTACTGGTACAGATTCAATCTTCTTTTCGGTCACTTTACTATCAAGAACAAATGCAAGTAAGCTCACAACCCCTTCTCACATACTTCTGAGCCGACATCGAGGATATATTGCTGATAAACCATTCAGATCATTAGATTCGATCCGAATAATCTCATCATTCTGACACCGTAGATCAATAGTTTTCCGTTTGCAGTTACAATAGCATCATGCAGAGTTAACCAATCCATACCCAGAATTATATCGAACTCGTCGAATGGTAACAACATTAAATCAGCTGGAAAACATAAATCTCGAATCATCAACGGACAATTCTTGCACACTTTGTCAGCCAAAACACACCGGCCCAGGGGGTTCGATACTTTAATTACAAACTCAGTAGACTCAACAGGCAAAGTCTTACTGAATACTAAAGTCTCACACACATAAGAATAAGTCGAACCAGGATCAATCAATGCAATAACATTAGTATCATAAAGAGTGAAAGTACCAGTAATAACATCTGGAGAAGAAGCCTCCTCTCGAGCACGGATGGCATAAGCTCTGGCAGGTGCACGGGCCTCAGATCGAATTGCTGTGTCCGTGGTTCCTCTCTGACTACCACTTACATTACTCAATTGTCTCGGCGGTCTACCTCGGACTGGCACATTACTCGGTCTGGTATCCTGCACAGTGTTTTGCTCAGCTACCATCGGACACTCTCGAATGAAATGATCTTTGAACCACACTTGAAGCAAGACCGATCATGGAATCTGCAATCCCCAGGATGCCATTTCCCACAATGCTTGCACTCTGATCTATTTTGTCGAACACTACCAACGCTAGCAACTGAAGTAGCTCGTGAACTCACAGGGGGTCGATCTCGATCATACTTAGGAAACCCTGCAGTAGCTTTAGATTGGCTATGATCCGCTCTGAATTTCCTTGAGGTCGACTGAAATGATTTACTGAATGATCTTTTACGAGAATCTCGAGCTTCATAGTCAGCTTTCCTCTTCTCTTTCCCGAGCTCCTCAGCTTTACAAGCTCGTTCAACAAGTACTACGAACTCTTTTATCTCAAGTATACCAACTAACAGTTTAATATCTTCATTCAGCCCATCTTCAAATCTTCTACACATGATAGCTTCAGTTGAAACACACTCTCGAGCATATCTACTAAGTCTCACAAATTTCCGTTCATATTCTGTCACTGTCATACGACCCTGTTTCAGTTCAAGAAATTCCTTACGTTTCTGATCAATAAATCTCTGGCTGATGTATTCTTACGAAACTCAGTCTGAAAGAATTCCCAGGTCACTCGCTCTTTCGGAACCACCGATACTAGTGTATTCCACCAGTGATATGCAGTGTCCCGTAGCAAGGATATGGCACATTTCAAGCACTCATCAGGGGTGCAAGACAACTCATCAAACACTCGAATAGTATTATCAAGCCAGAATTCAGCTCGCTCAGCATCATCATCATCAGTAGCTCTGAACTCTTCGGCCCCGTGTTTTCGAATTTTGTCAACCGGAGGCTTAAGTAATCTCATCGGATCACTTACTTGGGGTATAACAGGAATCGAAGATGGATTAGTCGGGGGTGGAGGTTGTTGTGTAACCGGATTAGTTCGGACATAATGAGTAAACCAGTCATTCATCATTTGGTAGAAGGCTTGTTTAGCCTCTCCCTCCTGGTTACTCGAGATTGGTCGAGAATCTACTGGCTCTGTCCCTTGCGCGGGAGCAGGCGCTATACTCTCAACATCATCAGCTACGGCTCGTTCGGGATCCATTACTATACGGAAACACATTTTTAGACGTCAGCAGTCATCACACTATCTCGATATAAAAATATGGCATGTATAGCTAGACTCATACACGCTACGCTAGTTCCGAGAATCGACTAAACCGTAGCTCTGATACCAATAAAATGTAACACCCCTAACCCGTCTCCGTCGCCGAATCAGGGTTACGAGGCATTACGAAACCAAGCTCACATAAACATAACTTTAATATCTAATTCCAAATGCAAGTCCAATTCATGAACATATATAATCAAATTCAAGCATGGAAGTTAAACTCTTTTCGCATTGCTATTTACACAATAGGATTCAAAATTATCCAAAACATTATCAAGCCTATACATGCCATAAGATCGAGTTCAAATATTTAACAAAATACCAAAAGAAGTCGATAGTGTGATGGGCGGTGCTGATGATCCCGAGCTCGTAACGCGTCTCCAAAAAAATCTATAAAAACGAATGAACAAAAGCAAACAAAGTAAGCTTTTATAGCTTAGTAAGTCTACAGCATATCTAAAATACATATAAAAGAATCAGATAATTCTTTAAGTAAATTTATTGAAATTACAATCATCAAATATGATTACTAATCAAACACTACTTTATTGAGTCATTTTGTTTAAGTCTAAAAGGATGTATATTTATCTAATACACATAAACGGACAAATGTATATACATTATATGCATATAATCAAGTTACTAGCATAATCCTTAACAGCATATACTGATTCTAGAGTACTTATTGTTCGCACTTCATCGAATCCATTTAAATACAACTATCAACTACATATATCAAAAGCCAAATTTTATGCTTATCATCCATAAATGCCGAATGCACATATGCACCTATACCCATCTATGCCGAATGCATAGATACATACACTTATTTCACCTATGCCGAATGCATACACATAAATATATCCACCTATGCCGAATGCAACATATATATATACATATCTATCAATTGCTTAGACCAAATATATGTATATATATATGCTCATCAAGTTAATATGACTAAAATCATGTGATTGAACATTTATGTATACATCGATTTCATATAATCAAAATCATAGAGGTATCAATTGTATATTATCACATGCTTTAAACGGATTCACCGGCATTTAGCCTGCTAGGTTTTAAAACCTGATTCAATACACCGGCTCTTAGCCTGCTAGACTTATAGTCCGAAATGTGTCACCGGCATTAAGCCTGCTAGACTTATAGTCTGAAATGTGTCACCGGCATTAAGCCTGCTAGACTTATAGTCTGAAATGTGTCACCGGCATTAAGCCTGCTAGACTTATAGTCTGAATAATTTCACCGGCATTAAGCCTGCTAGACGTAAAGTCTGAATTATGTCACTAACGATAAACCGAATGATACTGAGCTTTAACAAAAGAATCTCAATTCATAGGAGTTGTATATCATAATGGTATATAGAATTCACATAAAAATTCAGCTCAATAATTTATAAACTATATCCTTAACCCACATCGGTATAAAAAGTTCAGTCATCAAATTCAACTCAATATCTAAATTATACATCCGAATATATATATATATAACTTAACGCATTGAAGCATACTATTAATATCGTACTTTCGAACACATTAAGATAATCCAAGCTAATAATTTCATCTCTTCAACCCCGTTCAAGAACCTTTACAAGAACATACATACCTAATCGAATCTCCCTTTTCATATATAAGTTTCATACTTAAATTTATCACAAGAACATATACATGCATAGTTGCATAGTCGAACCCCTTATAAACTTGTATAAATGGCATACCTAAGTTCAATACGAGAACATATAGATGTAGATTTGCATAATATATATATAATTCACTCATACTTTTAATTATTTCAACTATCATATTTTAATTATAATTCATCCAAAAACAGCTCATATACTTATTATATACTGATTTTATGACATTAAATAGCTAATAGACTTACCTCGGATATCAGCAAACACGATCGACTATTCGATTACCTTCGACTTCCCCCGATCCAAATTCGTTTCTTCGTTCCTTGATCTAAACATAGTCAAATTTAACCTTTTATTCATCAAAACATTCATTTGAGTCCAACAATACATAAATGGGAAAATTACCATTTTGCCCCTAACATTTTGCACTTTTGCAATTTAGTCCTTTTTGCACAAAACACAAAATACACAAAATTTGCCCATAACACACAAGGGCCGAATATTCATGGTTCTCATACAAGTCCACACATTGCATTTATTTCACATTTTAGTCCCTCAAAAATTTATTTTCACAATTTAGCCCTAAATACTCAAATTCATCAAAAATACCAATACAAAACATGTTAATCTAAGACATATCTTCCATTATTCATCATCAAACATCCCAAAACACAAATATTCATCAATGGCATAATTCAAAATATTCATCAATTCACAAAATTAAGACATGGGTTTTGAAGTATTCAAAGCAACGATCTCAAAAACGTAAAAATCATCAAAAACCGAAGCAAAAACATACCTTAATCAAGCAAAATAAGGGCCGAACCTAGCTTGCTATTCTTTCTTCTTTTTCTTTTGTATATTCGGCAATGAGAAAGACAACATGCATGGCTTTTTTTTTATTTTTAAGTTTTATTATTTTCAATATATTATATCATTGTTATTTTACTTTTATAATTAATATATATATATAATATATATAATAGCCATCATTGCCGTCCACTACCATTAATATTGGCTAAATTTCAACATGAAACCTCCAAATTATAAAGATAAAAATAATTAAGCACTTTCATACTTAGCCATCAAATTTTTATTTTATGCGATTAAGCCCTTTAATTAAATCGGACACTTAAACAACGAAATTAAAACACGAAAATTTCACACCATCGAATGCACACAAAATAAACACACAAAATAATATTAAAATATTTTTCTGATTCAGATTTGTGGTCCCGAAACCACTATTCTGATTAGGGTCAAAACCGGGTTGTTACAGTAATGTATTTATCTAACGTTGCTTTCTTGTGGTGGTGTCGTAGGTCCACTGTTGTGAGACGTGGTGGGACCGAAATCGAAACATGGGAGGAGTTTCAATGTGAGTTCAAAGCACAGTTTTACCCAGAGTATGCCAAGGATGAGGCTCGGGCAAAGTTGCGTCGGCTTGCGCAACAAGGCACTGTGAGGGAGTATGTGCAGGAGTTTAGCGAGCTTATGCTCCAAATCTCAGATATAGGGGAGAAAGAGGCATTCTTTTCCTTCATGGATGGATTAAAACCGTGGGCGAAGCAAGAGTTGCAACGCCGAAGAGTTCAAGAACTTACCAATGCTATGTCAGTAGCAGAATCGCTTGCTGAATTTGATGGGAAGAAATATAATCACAATTCTTCTAAGCCCAGATTTAATCAAAAGGGTAATAGTGGGGGAGATAAAGAAAGGCCCACTAGGAACGGGAATGGTAAGAAGCCTTGGGGCAAGGAGTGGGCCTATAAGTTGCTTTCATTATGATGGTACGGCCATGGAAGCAAAAGGGGAGTCCAATGTAGAGGATAACAATCTTGGTTCGATACTAGGGGGTGTCGAAGATAGAATAAGCCCTGGTTTGATGTTTGTAGACATCATTGTGGCCGGCAGAAAATTGAATGCGCTCATTGACACAGGCACTTCTGATTTGTTCATATCAGAGGAGGCTGATTGTAAACTGGGCCTAAAGATAGAAAATGAAGTGGGTCAGATCAAAACAGTAAACTCAAAAGTATTCCAATCAAGGGGTTACAAAGGGAGTGGATCTTCAACTCGGCAAATGGTCCGGGAAGGTATCGATTAAGGTAATACCACTGGATGACTATGACTTTGTGATTGGATTAAGCTTCCTTGATCATGTTAATGCTCTTATTGCCCTTTCGAGCAATTACATGGTGATTTTAGACGCGAAACATCAATGCATGGTGAAAGTGACAAGGAAGAGAAGCTTTGAGGGAAAAACACTGTCAGCAATTCAGTTTGCTAAAGGTGTACGGAGAAATGAAGTCTCATATTTAGCCACCTTGAAGATCGAAGAGACCGCTGAGTCTGTTAGTGAGACCCCGAAAGAAGTGAGACAATTGTTGCAATCATTCCGAGATGTAATGCCTACTCAGTTGCCTAAAAGTTTGCCACCCTAGAGGGAGGTGGACCACAAAATCGAGTTAGTGTCCAATGTGGTGCCGCCAGCAAGGGCCCCCTATCATATGTCTCCGCCAGAATTAGAAGAGTTACAGAAACAATTGAAGGAACTTTTGGATGCGGGATTCATTAGACCATCTAAATCCTCATATGGTGCGCCAGTGTTATTTCAAAAGAAACATGATGGGTCCTTGAGAATGTGCATCGATTATTGAGCTCTAAACAAGATCACTGTGAAGAATAGGTACCCTATTCCTCTTATTGCAGATTTGTTCGATCAGTTTGGTAGTACAAGATGGTTTACCAAGATAGATTTGAGATCGGGGTATCATCAAGTTCGGATAGTCGAGGGGGACGAACCAAAGACATCTTGTGTGACACGGTACGGTTCGTATGAGTTCCTTGTGATGCCTTTCGGACTCACGAATGCTCCAGCTACATTCTGCACCCTAATGAATAAGGTACTTCAACCCTTTCTTGATCGTTTTGTGGTTGTTTACCTTGACGATATTGTGGTGTATAGCAAGTCGCTGGAAGAGCACATAAGACACTTGAGGGAGGTGTTCTAGACTTTGAGGGAAAATGAGCTGTTCGTCAAGGAGGAGAAATGCTTATTTGCCCAACAAGAGGTGTCATTCTTAGGCCACATTGTGGGAGGCGGTAAGATCCAAATGGATAAGAATAAGATTCGAGCCATTTCAGAGTAGGAGCCTCCAACCAAGGTAACAGAGTTGAGATCTTTCCTTGGGTTGGCAAATTACTATCACCGCTTTGTCGAAGGCTACTCCAAAATTACCACTCCCTTGACGGACATGTTGAAGAAGGGGAAGGTATGGGATTGGAATCCAGAATGTGAGAAGGCCTTCAACCAATTGAAGCAAGAAATGACGAGGGAGCCCGTACTTGCCTTGCCGGATTTTACGAAGCCTTATGAGGTACGTACAGATGCATCAGATTATGCTATTGGGGGAGTACTGATGCAAGATAGACACCCAATTACTTTCGAGAGTCGAAAGCTTAATGAGACGGAACGTAGATATACGGTCCAAGAGAAAGAGATGACTGCGGTAGTACACTGCTTGCGCACATGGAGACATTATTTATTGGGTTCCAGGTTCGTGGTCCTTACCGATAATGTTGCCAATAGTTACTTTCTAACCCAGAAAAAGTTGTCTCCCAAGCAGGCTCGTTGGCAGGTTTTACTAGCAGAGTTTGATTTCACAATGGAATATAAACCAGGAAGTGCCAACAATGTGGCTGATACACTTAGTCGAAAGATGGAATTCGCAGCAATCAGTCAACCTGATGGCTCTTTGTTGGAACGCATTCGAGAGGGATTGTCCCATGATCCTACGGCCAAAAATTTGATTGAACTTGCCAAGGAGGGAAAAACAAGAAGATTTTGGCTTGATGGGGAGCTAGTATACACCCATGGACACGGCTCTATGTACCCCATTATGGGAAACTCCGTAAGGAAGTCATGAAGGAGTGTCATGACTCGAAATGGGCAGGCCACCTAGGGATGCATCGCACTTTGGCCCTTTTGGAGGAACGTTATTACTAGCCTAACATGAGTGCTGATGTGGAAACCTATGTAAAAACTTGTCTAGTATGCCAACAAGACAAGGTTGAGTTAAAGACCCCAGCCGGTTTGCTTCAACCCTTGCTAGTTTCGGAAAGGCCATGGGAGAGTTTATCCATGGATTTTATTATTAGTTTGCCTAAGTCTGGCCGGTTTGGGAGTATTCTTGTTGTGGTGGACAGGTTCTCAAAGTATGCGACTTTTATTCCAGCGACCAAGGAGTGCCCTGCTGAGGAAGCAGCTCGGTTGTTCCTTAGACACGTGGTGAAATATTGGGGAGTGCTACTTTCTATTATCAGTGATTGAGATGGACGATTTACGGGCCGGTTCTGAACGGAGTTGTTCAAGTCAATGGGCTCAGACTTGAACTTCTCCACAAGCATGCATCCACAAACCGATAGGCAAACTAAAAGAGTAAATGCATTGTTGGAGACATATCTTCAACACTACGTAAGTGCCACACAAAGGGATTGGCCAAAGTTGTTGGATGTCACCCAATTTTCATACAACTTGCAACGAAGTGGGGCCACGAATCAAAGTCCATTTGAAATAATGACGGGTCAACAGCCACTCACACCTAACGCTGTTGTGACCTATTATACAGGACCAAATCCGGCAGCCTATCGTTTCGCAAAAGATTGGCAAGAGAAGAATGACTTGGCTAGAGCTTGTTTACACAAGGCAAGTAAGCGTAACAAGAAGTGGGCTGATAAAAAACGAAGGTATGTGCAGTTTCAAGTGGGTGACTCAGTCCTCGCTAAACTACACTTGATTCTACGATATACTGGCTTGCACAAGGGTCTTGTGCGAAGGTATGAGGGGCCGTTCAAAGTTGTGAAGAGAGTAGGCAATGTGGCCTACAAGCTTGAGCTGCCAGCAAAACTTAAAGTCCACCCAGTCTTCCATGTAAGCATGCTTAAGCTCTTTCATGGGGATCAAGAGGATCCAAATCGAGGCAAGTCCGAACGAGCACCGATGGGGGTAAAGGTGTCGTACGATCGTGAGTTGAAAACATTGAGGCAGATCGGGTAATTAGACAAAAGTACCACCGACCACGGAATGAGTACTTAGTTCGATGGAAGGGACTTCCTGATAGTGAAGCAAGTTGGGAACCTGCCGAGGCATTGTGGCAGTTCCAAGGGAAGATTGACCAGTTCCATAAGGAAGATTTGACGAGGGCGTCGCTAGAACAAGTGGGGGAGAATGTCATGGGTTGCGCATGGGAACACGCAACCATGACAAACTTGTGCGATCCATCGTATTTGAAAGAGGTCATTTGGCCCAACCAAACTGGCCCGTTGTCTGAAGAGATTAAAAGCCCATCCCAAGAGCCTGATAAATAAGGGAAGGGACCCGAGAAGATATGATTATTTAATCTTAGAGTTCTAATTGTATACAGCTTCTAATTATGTCTTAGAGTTCTAATTGTATACAGCTTTTAATTGTAGCCTTTGATGTACTTTGAGGCTCAACTATAAATAGAGACATCTTTACTCATTGTAATTCATTCAGTTGTTAATAAGAATTTTGAGAAGTATTCACTCAAACTTTTCTCTCAAGTGTTCTTTCTTTTGTTCATCTTTCAAGGCTCGTTCTTACTTCGTTCTTCTACTATTCTTCGTGAAAATTTTAAGGGAATTCTATTGAATCCTTTATTGTTGCGAGTTAAGCTGACTTGGGTGTTTTTACTGTTGAATCCTTTTTTGTTTCAAGTTAGGCTGACTTAGGCGTTTTATGCAGAGAAACTGCCTAAGGCCACACGGATCGCGTGGGAAAACTCTAAGTCCGTGACAGCAGTTAAAAGTCGTGAACAATAAGAATCCATCTAGTCCAAAACATAGGTGTGATTTCGAGAAAAGTTAAATGCTATAAATATCATAAACCAACCCAGCTTTCAAAATTTTGTTTTTCCACAACGCAGGAAAACTGTTTTCAAACCGGATTTTTTCTACAATTTTCAGGCTTGCTATGACATATTTTTTGTTACTGGTTTCATTCTGCCAAGAGATGGAAGGAATTTTGAGCAGCTTTTGGTGTGCTAAATGTAGTCATAAATGAGGTATGCATTGGTGCTCATGGACTTAGCTTTGTGTTTTCAAAGAAATAAGAGGTATGGGGTTCGAGATTTGGGGAAATTTGATATTGTCATGTTGGCTAAGCAAGGGTGGAGGCTATTGACTATTCCTGATTCATTAGCGACACGTATTTTGAAAGGCAAATACTCCCTTCTACTGACTTTTTAAGGGCAGAGCTGGGTGCAAACCCTTTATATACCTGGCAAAGTATTTGGAGCACTCGGAGAGTACTGGAGGTGGGGATTAGATGGAACATTGGTGATGGATGATCCATATCAATTTGGAATGGTTTTTGGCTGTCAGGAGAAGGCAACTATAGAATTCAATCTAATCAAATTAGAAATTGAATTGATATGATTTCTGATCTGATATTACATAATAAGGGGAGCTCGAATGTACTGTTGGTGAGAAGCTTGTTTTTGGAAGAGGAAGCCTAGAAAGTATTATGCATCCCACTTCATCATGTCAGGAAGATGTGCAAGTATGGTGGGAGGATAACAAGGGAATATACACGGTCTAAAGCGGCTACAAGCTGCTTACATCAGATAGTTTTGATCCTAATGCTACTACTCAACAGGATCGGAACATGAATTTCTATTATAAAGCCTTATGGGCACTACAAATCCCACCAAAAATAAAGATTACTTGCCCGAGATTTCTTAGGAATTTTATTCCGACTATGGCTAATTTATATAACCGATGGATGACTTCAAGTCCGCTATGTCCAAGATGCCATCTACATCCGCAATCATGTGTGCATGTTGTGAAGAATTGCTATTTTGCTCATAGCGAATGGGAGGGACAGGGTATTTCTTGGCTTGCACAGATGGATGATAGCAAGTTAGTTGACTAGTTCAACTATCTTTTACAGGTGAGGAGCCCAATATTAAACAGTATCTCTGTGTTTCAATGTGGGCATTGTGGACCTCTAGAAAAAAATTAGTCCATGAATCCATTAACCAGACTAGGGAGTCGATGGTTACCTTTATGAAAAGCACATGGCAGAGCTGAACAAGGTAATTCACGTGTATATTACGTTAGTAAAATAATTTTTTATTGATTTTAAAATGATTTAACAAAAACTGTAAATTTAAAAATTAAAAGAAGTGAAAATTAAATGAGGGCTAGAATAGCAATTTTTTATAAAATTGAATAGTCAAATTAATTATTATGCTTTAAAAATAATAAATGCCAAACTTTTTTTATGCATTAAAATTCTTCAATATTTATCAAATATATCCAATAAGGGGTGAGTATTCGATCGCGACGAGTCGAATCGAGTAAAAGAATTTTAAGTTAGTCGAGTTGACAAATCCTATCTTAGCAATCGAACTGAATTTGAAATTTTCTTGAATCGAGTAAAAAAAATTCAAATCGAGTTAACGAATCCTATTACTTATACTCAATGTTGCATTTACATCGAGTGATTATTTAACTAGTAGACAAAGTACAAGATTATTTAATTACATAGGTAAGTTTGATGGGTAAATATTTATCAAAACGATGTAGTTTTGATTTTTCTTATTCGGATTTTCGAATAACTCAAATTGTGTAATTCATATTCGAGTTGAAAATTTTGATTTTTTTATTCGAGTTGATCCGAATAACTCGATTAACTCCAACTATTTAATTCAAAATTTAAACTTTTTATCGAATTAGATTTTACCCGGCCCTATCTCCATTATTTATTATAAAATGAATAAATAAAATAAAGTTATAATTAATATAGCATTATTTATGAGTTGTTTAGAGTTTGAGGATATATATGGCTCATAAATAGATAGATAAGAGAATTCTGTGATTTTAAAGGTGGGTGCACGTGAGAGATGAGACATTGGAGTCTTAGCCCCCAACTCTTATCTTCTTCTTAATTTCTTTTATTTTATCATTTCAATTATTAGAGGTCGACGTCATGTCCCCAATAAACAACATATATATATATATACACTCAGTAGCTTTATATATATACCCAAAATTTTTGAAAAATTCTCTTCTTTTTTCAAAATTTTGAAAAATAAATTTTTGATTTATATTCTTTTTAAAAAACTGAATTTTTTTATTAAAACCTTTACATTTAAATTATTTATTGTTATGGTATATAAAACAAATAATGTCATTTTAGCAATGAAAAATGAGGGACAATTTACTTCAAATAAAAAAATAGAGGTCAAATTGAATAAATAAGTAAAGTTCAAGAGTTAAATTTATTATTATATCTTATAATAAAGATAAAAAAATATACATTTAATAGAAAAAATTTAACAAAAAAATTGTTTTACTCCTTTATCTCAGTGAAAAAAATGATTTTTTTAATAAAAAAACCAAAAATACAGGTATAGTATGATAAGTTTATCCGGATTATTGCTATAATATAGAGTTTGATTTATTGGACTATAAAAATAAAACATGAAAACATAATTATTTTTATATTAGGTGATTATAATAATTAAACAAAGCATTGTATATTTTTAGAACAAGTTATATAGAAATAAAAATAATATCCATTTTTCCTAATTTGCTTAATTTGTTATTAAATGTTTTTCCTATATAAATTTTATATTAACTTTTAACCATATAAATCTATGTTTAAACCAATTATTTAAATTGAATCAACCACTTGAATTGATTAAACTAAAAATCAATTGGATCGGTCAAATAAAAAATTGATGATTTAATCGATTTGACCATCAATTTAATTCTGAAAACCTTAGTTTAAACCGATTTAAAGAGCCAATATTGTAACAACCCATTTTCAGTGGTTTCAAGACCACGATTTCGATAAGTAGGTCATTATTTTATTATTTATTTAATGTTTATAGGGTTATATGAGGGTCTTATTAAATTTTCATTAAAAAAATTTAAAGTATTAATAGTTAATTAAGTAAAAAGAACTAAATTGAAAAAGGTGAAAAATTTTATTCCCACTAGCCAATAGGGTCAAATAGCTTTGAAAAGGTAAATTAATGAACTTGGATGGTAATTATACCATATTCTAAGTTAGTGGATGTTTATGAATAGGTTTTAGTATAATTATAGTAGTTTTTAAAGGTTAATCATGTAATTTAATAATTAAAAGACATGTTAAACAAAACAAAAGGTAAAAATTTGTATCATCTTCCTTATTTGCTATTGAAAACCGATTCCACTGTAGTTGAGAAGCAAAAGTTTCGACCAAGCGTTTCGCATGGTATGTACTTGATGCTCGTTTTTAATGATTTTTACGTTTTTTATCTCGTATTAGCTTAATCTAGTTAGCCTGATGGTTGATTTGTAAAACTATTAAAATTTAGGGATTTTTCATGAATGATTTTGTAGTGTTAGTGAATTTAATTGATAGGTTATTAAGCTTGTTTGTTAAATAGACACATTTTGTTAAGTGATTTTTAATGAATTTGCATAAAAGTTAAAATGTTAGGGGTAAATTCATAATTTTACATTAAAATGGGTTATAAGTTAGCATCTATAAAGTTAAGCTATTTGAATTATTTAATTGAGTTAAATTATTATTTAAATCAAGAAACGAATCAACCGAATTTAAACCGAGGAAAAGCTTATTCATTGAAGATATAAAGTAGTCATCGGCTTCGTTTTTACAATCGTTTTTGTCAAGGTAAGTTCGTATTTCATTTTAAAATTTTACATTTGAATTTATAATATTGACTCATATCTTTATATATATATGTCTTGATGTTTAAGATTGTTTTGATTTGAGAAAAGGAAAGAACCGTGATTGAAATACATCATGGTATTATACTTGAAAAGGAAAAGACCATGGTTGAAAGACATCATGATATTACATTCGGCATTTTTGAATCAATGAAAATGTTGAAAAGAATGTTATCTGAAAAGGATAACAAATGAAAAGGTTGAAAAGGATGACTGGATAACAAGTGAAAATGATGTATTTGAAAAGGATATCATGGAATGAACTATTTAGTAAAGGTTTTTATGTGATATGACATGTTACATATTATGAATAACATGTTCTTATATTATGTACATAGTTACTAACTTGTGAAGTGGTGTGGTTAGGAAGAAATGTGCATATAGGGAATAAACAATGCTTGAATGGTTTAATCATGAAATTATTTATTTGGTAAGTTTGAATTTCTTTTATATGAACTTACGAAGCACTAGTTGTTTACGTAGTTATTTTTCTCTGTCTTGTAGATATTCGGAAAGCTCGATCGATTGGAATCTTATCGGAGCTTTATCACACTATCCGTCAAACACTTTATAGTTTGGATTTGATTCTCAGAATACTCTGTGTTCCGTTATAATACAAATATTACAGTCAACATGTCACCTTTGCAAAAAAACCGCCTTAATTCTAATAGTGTTGTGTTGATTCTCTATCTCGTTGCACACACGTGGAGTGGAGGCACAATCATCCTTTCACTCCTCACTCTCGAAATGAAGCAAATAAACATTGAAATCCCCATTCCCTTAAGATTTTTCAACAATTTCTTCGCATACTACAGATTTATCCTTAAAATCTATCGGTTCATACACCCAGCATATTCTAACCCAATCACCTCTTTCCCCTTCTCTCACCCTCATATCAATAATGTTTTTACTTGCACTAAAAATCACAAACTCAACTCCCTCCTTCCACCAAACTGTCAAAATATTCATCCAACACTCTCACTAGTAAGATTTTTGTTTTAAGGTAAAATTAAATCTATAAATTCTAAATTTCTTTTTTCAAAATTGGAATTTTTATTAAAACTTTTAAAAACTTTTACATTTTTTTTAATTTTTAAAATTTTGAACAGAAATTATTTGTTGTCATGGAATATAAGACAAATAGTGTCATATTAACAATAAAAAAAATGAGGGCCAATTTGCTGGAAATAAAAAAATAGAAGTCAAATTAAATAAATGTAAATTCATTATTATGTCTTATATATATAAAAACAAAAATATGCATAATAGCAAAATTTTAACAAAATGACTATTTTGCTTCTCTCTATCTAGTGCAAAAACCAACTTATCTATTATTTAAAAATAAAAAACCTATTTATCTATTTTCATATTAGGTGATTATAATAATTAAATAAAGCATTATAAATTTAAAAAATAAAAATCTATATAGAAATAAAAATAATATCCATTTTCTTTAAAAAAACCATTTTTTCAAATGTTGTTAATTTGTTACTAAATATTTTTCCTATAATTATTGTATTAGCTTTTAACCATGATAAATATATGTTGAAACTAATTTAAATCGAATCGAAATAAGTTAATCGGTTGAATTGATTGAACCGAAAATCAATAGGATCAATCAAATAAAAGGTTAACAATTTAATCAATTTGATCATCGATCTAATTTTGAAAATCTTAATTTAAACGGCGGATAAAATTTAGGTTAGAAATATGTAATATTTAATTGAAACTTTTCAGAAATTTTGTGAATTTCAATATGAATTATTTTTTAATAAATTATCAGCACAAAACACAAATAATTAATCGTAATTTGTTACCAGTTTACATTTGATTCCTCAAATATTAGACAAAATTTCAAAGATTTTTATAAAATGTTTTCACTATTTCAAATATATAATAAAAATTAAAATTAAATAAAAATAGTTGCATTTTATAAGTCATTCAAACCCTTTCATTGGAGTCGGTTTTCCCTTAACCCTAACCCCTTGCTAATCAGTGGAGACACATGCCGTATAATTGGGTTCAATAGAAAGGGAACGAAAACACCTAAGAACTAACTTCAATGGATGCCAACAAGAATCCATAACCAAACACACTGTTTCATGATCCCTACATTTCCTGAAATTCTCTGCCAAAATGAAACTTACTACACAACACACATAACAGGAAAAGATTCCCTTCCAAACTCACTTTTTTCCACTAATTCAGACACAGAATCAGAGATCCCAGAGTTCTGAAACCTAATTTTAGCACCTCTACATTTTCCCATTGGAAGAAAACATAAAAGAATCTTCAACGAATAACAAATTAAACTTTTGTTCTTACTCTGGAAAACACAACATATCAAGAGGGAAAGAAAAAAAGGAAAGAGTTTTAAATCTAGATTTTGTCCCTATTTGTACATGTGAGAATTGTCTTAAACAACATCCAAATAGAACATTTACAGATTAAATTTGATTTACACATCCACTAAATCCACAAATTATAAACAGAAACAAGAACCATTAACACGATGAAGGAAAGATCAAAACTTTAAACACCCAACAGAAAGAAAGAAAAAAAATATAGATATTCTCCACATCTCTGTTCATATAGATGGACTTTAATTTATACTTAAATCTTTCTAAAAGAACCTAACAAGGCAGAAATCAATATACCCAGTACTATCCAACAAGTTCGCCGGAGTTTTCCAACTCCGGTCACCGGAAAATACAAGAGAGTTAAAAAAGAAGAAGAGAAAGAATAGATAATAAAAAAGGGCCTATCTTGATCTACGCTTACCAGGCTTTTTCCTATGATTCTTGGGTTGTTTCCCAAAAGCACTGCAAAAACCACAAGCTGAAACCTTGGGAGATGGCGGCTCAATAGCAGGGGATACCTTACCGGTACGGTAACCTCGCCTTTCACCATTAGATCGGCTCCTTTCGATTGTGTTGATGGGTGGGAGGTTTCTTGTGGGCTTAACATCCTTACTAGCATCGAGTTTTTCAGGGTTATTGTTGTCTTGCGCAACCTGGGCTTGTTCTTCTTGCTTGGTGTCTCCTTGTTGTTCTTGATTTGCTTGGGTTAACTCGGACAAAAACCTGTCATCCCAAACAATCCCTGAAGATCCTTGCCTCCTAAACGACACTGCAGATCTTTGCAAACCAGCCATGGTATGGTTGATGCCACCTCTCACTTGATCTTTTCTTTTTCTTTTTTCTCTCTCTTGAATCGAAAACTAAAAAGCAATGAATCCCAATTTGTTGTAAATAACTCTTTCTTAAATGTGTGTGGATATCGCGATAAAAAGAGAAATGGTGAAGATTTGGCTAAGGGAAAGTCATACTAAGGCAACTCAGTCAACATTTCCAATATATATATATTTTTTTATTTTACGGATTAATTTGTAGTTTAAATATTGGGTATATTTCATGATTTTTAATTTAACATATGTAATGTTTGTGATCCTACACCTTAAAAATAATATTTAAAATTCGAATTTGTTGTCCTCTTGAACCAATGTTTTATGCCAAAAAGAAATAACAGTTTAATCTAATAATGATGCAAAAAGTATAGTGCCCTTTATTTAATATTTTTTGTTGAGTTGTACTATGTACAATAATTAAATTTAATAGGCGGATCTAAATTGTAATTCCATCTTCTAACATTGATGACCTGTCATTAATCATCAAACCTTCTAAAAAGGACAAAGGTAAATGACCCACTAATTATCACTAAAGGCTAATAATTCATTTTATAAACCTTTTCTTTTGCTAATTAACAATAGTTTAGTAAAACGTATAGTGTTAAATCTTTCATGAACTACTAGACTAATAATATATTTAAACCACAAAATAATATTATATTTTCTCTTAATCAATGCCAGGACTTAACGAAAAACTTCTATTTCTTATCTCATTTTTGCAAAATTACTAATTCGTACCTCACTGGCTTTATTTTGGCCAATCTATTCCATGTCTATATTTCACAACAAATTTATTCAAGATCCTTATTTTCTTTCATTATGATCTCAATAATACTATAGCATGCAAAACAGTTGTTGACAACTTTCTATTCTCCGCATTCCATATTTTCTTATATTTATGTAACTTATCGAGATCTTTTTATTTTCATTATTTTCATCTTCAGATACTTGAATCTCTTCTAGAGTTTTAATGGTTAGTTATGTCTTGGGTCTCTTCAGAAGCACCTGCCTCCACTGTATGACCATCCAGATTTATTCTTTTCTTTTACATGAATTTTCATATTTGAAACCAATAGATCTATCCTGCTTTCAGGCACGCATTACTTTCAATTTATTCTAACAAGTTATCCTACTAGGACTTCAACATGTCAGTTGGTATTCTCATTAGATCAATACATCTGACAGTTAACTTGCAATAAAGTGAATTATTTTTTTGAACTTCGAGTTCAAATTACTTTTGATGAAGATCTAGATAATGATGTTTCAGTGAAGTAATTATTTCATCCACCTATAATTTCTCTCCTTTAATGTTGAGAAAACTATTAAATCAAAATACTAATCATATCATAATTGAATCTCCAATTCATTTAAAACATCTAATAATATAAAGAGACTCATAATTAATATATATTCTCAACTTTATTTGAATACTCATTTTGTGCATTGTGGTGGAGGAACTTGAACATATATTGCACATTCAAAAATTTTAAAACGGGTTGAATTTAGCTCCTAACCAAAAGTCAATTGTAATGGGGAGTATTTATTACAACTTATTGACATGATTCGTACAAGTCTCAATTCATGTAAAATATAATATCTTTGTACATATACAAAAAAAAATGTTCTCAAAAGTAATGGTTTAGTTACTAACTAGAGGCATTTTAATAATTAATTCCGCTAAACTATTTTATACGTATAAGTAACAAGCTTGTCGATAATTATTCGCACTAACAATCTAGCATACAATAATCATTTAAAGCCTGAGAAATAAATTCACCAACATTAGTAAGAATTGTCTCGATTGTATAATCTAAAAGTTTTATTCTTACACTAATCATTAAAAAGTAATCTCGCAAACTACAAGTTGTGCATTGATAACTCACATATGATTATCTTATAGATGCATCTACTAAAATCATATCAAAACACCCACTTGCAAGATAAAATGAGCTCATATTTCTTTAAGAAATGCAAGGGATTCATTCTCGACTTTTACTAATGAGGTTTAATAAATCTTCTTTGAGAACAAGCAACACTTGATAAATGAAGAATATTCAATTTCTTAAATAAATAACTGTAATACTCAATTTATGCCCGGCCCATATACGTCACATATATAAACTAAATAAAATAGAATAATAGTCCAAAAGTCCAAAGAAATAATTAAAAAACAGCCTAATAACACCTAACCCAATACAATAGGCCCAATTTCAAAATACCAAAACCCGAAAAATTCTAGACCCAACAGACCCTACACCCGGATCTTCCAAGCTCAGGCCTAATCAGTGGAGCACCCTAGAAGCTTCTAGGGTTTCGCTGGCGCCGCAACAGTAGATCCAGACTCCGCGTGTGTATCACCACCAGGCGCGTGCGTCATCCCCTCCGTGCCTCCAGGCTGGCCGAATACCTGCAAAAACACACACACAAGAGCAGCAAAAACGACAGAAAGTGGGCAACGGAGGGGATTTTTGGGGATTTCTTTTATTTTTCTTTTGATTTCTTTTTCTTTCTGTATTTTTGGCTATAAAAAGCCAATACAAAGATTGTAAATTTTTTACATACACAGATTGAATACAAAAAAATATTCAGAGAAAAGAAAACAGATTTAAAAGGTGATTCGCCATTTTTATTTTTTTTCTACATTTTCTTACTGTTTCCCTTTGTTCTTTTGATACGAAGAGGAGAAATAACAAAAAAAGAGAGGGTTTAGAGAGAGTGAGCATACCTGATGACCGGCCCTGTGCTCTCTCCGTCGCAATCGGAGTCGTGCATGGGGTTCGAAAGGCCATTGCCTTTTGGTATTGAAGCGGCGCAGAGAGGAGAGCATTTGGGCTTTTTTTTATTTTTATTTTATTTATCTCTCTTTTTTTTTCTTTTCTTTTCGTTTTGAAAAATGAGGTGGTGGCTGCCGGATTAGGGTTTTATTTTTGGCCCTTACATGATGTATGAAACGACGCCGTTTGGAGCTTGAGTCATTGGCCACCAAAACGGCGCCGTATTGGCTCTATAACCCTGGTGTGTGACCCGACCCGGGGAGGATCCGCACATTTTTTTAATTGGTCCATTTGCGCGACAAGCCCTTCTGTGTTTTGGGTTGTTTCAATTTGATTTTATTTAATTTCTTTTAATTTGCACCACATATTTGAGTTCGATTTCATTTAGATCCAGGGACAGACGGCGTCGTTCTCGCTGATGAGATTTGAATTCTTGGCTTTGTGTTAAATTGCTGCACTGGTCCCTTGGATATTAATTGGTTCTCATCATTTGTGCATTATTTTCAAATTCAAACTTAAGATTTTGTTTTAATTCAAAATTTTTCCTTTGTTTTGTCATCCTATTATCAAATTAATTAGTTTATTATCATTTCTTATTATCATTATCATTTCTCAAATAATAAACCTAATTTTATTATGGCTTATATTATTTTTATTATATGGTGTTATCTAAAGTTTTTATATATTATTACTTAAATATTGTAAATATTCTATTTTTGATATTTTCATATATACATATATTCACATATATATATTCGTTGGGATTTAAAAAAACACAATAGGATCTTTTTCATATATATAATTTATATAAAAATTATTTTATTGAATATATATATAATATAATGTTATTAACATCAAATCGTTAATTTTATTTTTATATGCACAAATATTTTATTCTTTCTAAACTTATTATTCTGTTTTACTCTTTTTTATATACATTATTATTATATATGTACTATTTATTTAAATTAATATATGTATATGATTTAATGCATTTTAATTTATCTTTTTATAGTATTTATTTTGAATGTTGATATTCGTGTTTGCATAATGTGTGTTTGATATTTTTGCCTGCATATGTATTATATTATTTATTCGTATTTATTGGTTATCGATGATTATTAGTATACTTTAGCCTATTGTTTTGCATTATATGTTAACATCCCATTGCATTTTTTTTAAATATTCGGTTTCACTAAAACCCCCAAAATCATTTTTATTTCATAATTTAAAAAAAAAGGGGGCCTAGCGTTTATAATTCTCGAGAGAATTGTGCCTTAACTTACTGGGTTCCAATTTGTCTCGATGAATTAGATAGCCATGTGTTTCTTTTATTAAAACACAAATAAAAAGCTCATTCCCGGGAATTCAATATGTTGTGTCCTAACGTATTGGATATGACATGTTATTTTCTCAAGACGAGGATTCTTCTAAATAAAAAAGGCAATATTCGATATTTAGAAATTTTGTGAAATTGAGCCCCAACTTACTGGGTTTTGATTTTTCATTTGACCCAAATAGTCAGATATCCTTCTCAAAATGCATAGGTTTTAAAGGTCGAAAGATGAACTTAATTTTGAGGATTTGAAATATTGCGCTCTAACTTATTGAAGTGTGACAATCTATTTCCTTGAAATAAATGAGTTTCATCCTCCGATTCGTTTCATTCAATTTTTTTATTTAAAAGGATTGTATTTTTAAAATCTTTTCAAAATTTCGACATTAAGACATCAAGAAATCAATTCAGTACCAATTTTGGGCGTCACGAGGGTGCTAACCCTTCCTCGTGCGTAACCGACTCCCGAACCTGTTTTCTCGAAATTTCGCGGACCAAAATCTTTTTAATGGTGAACCGATCACACCCTAATGAAAGATCGGTGGCGACTCCCATTTTATTTTCAAAGTCGATCTCCATTTTTCAAATTATAAAAAAGTGGTTTCGACAAATAACCATGTAAATTATTGTCTTGTCACATCATTATTTACCGGGATGGTCTAACTAATCATATCAACTAATTAATATATTTGGACTAGTAAACTTTTGGTTTATTGTCTCATGTGATTCAATTATACTAATGTAAACTTCTTGTTTTGCCATTATATGTGATTTAACCATACTAATACATGCTTACTACAAACTAGAGGAAAATACATTAGTTTTTCAATACAAAATTCTTACCCAATATAATATATTTAATATATAGAAATTATTCATCTCCTCATCCATAGTCTCAATGTGATATTCGTTACATATCTTTTTAGAGCATAATAATTTCTTTGAGACTGACTAGAAGATAATGCATTAGTTATCGCTTTATTTCTTCAAATAACAATGTATTAGCTCTTCTGGAGCGTTGAATCATGTACTACAAAAGATTAATATTTTCCATTAACACATTAAACATAGGGCAATAATATATTAGCTCTTTTGGAGTATTGAATTATTTTTTACCACCAAACATTGGTTCATTCATTACCAAACAAGAAGAACGTTATTTTTATCCCTAAAGATAGTATGCATTGTCGTATTGTCTACAAGACATGTGTTTCCTTCCTTTAAAAATATTAATTAAATAATAAAATTCTCAAGTGTACGATAGATACATAACCAATGACTTTTCATACAAAAGTTGACTTTTTTCTTTGAAGAGTTATATTGAGAAATCTTGTTGTTCTATTATGTATCTCTATGTTTCCACTTCTAGTGGTGAGAAAAAGTATTATTAGTAAGATATTCAAGAATCAAATACTTAGTGACATAGTCCATAAAAAGGATACTATTCACACTACTAGAAATTTCATCTTAATAAAATACATACAACCCTAGAAGACATGATCACAAGATTGCATACAAATGATCAACATTATCATAAAGACAACGCCAATATCCCTTTATTATTTATATTCACCATGATTATCAATCTAGTATGTCAATTTTGACTCAGTATCATTCTTATTATTTGTTTCTACATTGTTTCTCTTCCATTTGATAGAATCTTGATCAAGTTTAACTAACAACACGTTTGGTTCGTTGTAATGGAATAGAGGCGTAATAGCAATTCAATTGTTTAGTTGAATGTAATGGAATAGAGACGTAATAGTATTCTTGTGTTTGGTTGAATGGAATGGATGTGTAATAGCATAAGGGAAAAAACTAAAATGACTAGAATACCCTTAGCAGAAATTTGTTTAGGTAAATGATTATTGTTATTGTTATTGTTATTAAATTTTAATAAGATTATTAATATCAATAATAAATAATTTAATCATATTTTAACATAATTATTATTAAATATATTTTAATTAAAATATATAATTTAATAAAATTCTTAATAATCAATATTCTTATATGAATTTACTAAAATCATAATATATGATACTATAAAATATAATTTAACATAATTATTATTAAATATATTTTAATTAAAATATCTAATTTAATAAAATTCTTAATAATCAATATTCTTATAACAAAAATTCAAAGTAATTTCCGACGGCTAAAATGTTAAGACTACAATTGTGATTGTTGTGATTGTTGTTGTATGTGTGACTGATTCAGATTCTATTCTTTGCAAATGAATATGATTTGAATTGTTAGATGCACACTGACACTGCTATTGGAACAGCAAACATGGTTTTTTTACAAACATAAAAGAGTAATTTGATTGAATTCTAGTGCAGAGAATCAAAAGCCCAGATGGAACATTTTGTACTAACTTTTTAAGTACATAAATAAACCTTTAGAATCCTAGGATTAAACGAATATAAAGACAATAAAATTAAACATGGAAGGAGGGATTGTTCAAGGAAATGAATTCAATCTGGTTCTTCAAGTTGAGACAATTATCTGCTAGGGGCGTTCATTCGGTTAACCGACCGGTTAACCGATCCGAAATTACTATAACCGAATTAACCGACCTTCCAAAAAATTTAACCGTTAACCGAACCGATTTTTTTTAAAAAAATTAACCGAACCGAAACTTTTTTGGTTAATAAGGTCGGTTAACCGAATTAACTGAAAATCATGTATTTTTTATTTTTGGTTAAAAATTACCCGAATTACCCGAATTAACCGAATTACCGAAAAATACCCAAATTACCCGAATTTTTTTTATTTTTTATTTTTAAAATTTAAAAAATTTATAAATAATTAAAGTAAATTGGGTTTTAGACTTTAGTAAATTGGGTTGTCTTTTAGTTTTAGTTTTATTGGATTGGGTAATTGGGTAAACTTTAGTTTTAGTTTTATTGGGTTGGGTAATTGAGTTTGGGCTGGGTTGGATAATTTTATTTATTAATTTTTTCGGTTAACCGAAAATTTTCGGTTAACCGATCGGTTTCGAACCGAATTAACCGTTAACCGAAAAATTATAAAAAAATTAACCGACCCCCAACCGAAAAATTCGGTTAACCGACCGATTAATCGAATTCGGTCAGTTAACCGAATTTTTTCGGTTTTACCCGAATTATGCACACCCCTATTATCTGCTGCTTGACAGAATAACTCCTGAACCTGTTTCAGTTCCTTCACTGGTAAGGAAATAACATATAGATAGTTAGAACTTTAAACTGGGGAGCTTAATTTCTCTAGGTAAAAAAACAACATAGGTTAAAATCTGCTATTAGTCCCTGTACTTTGATTTGCTATTTTAAAATTTTGAAGCGACAAATAGATTATTGCATTTGTAATGCCATGTCAGCTTGCTATTTTAACATATTATTCAAAACAAAGAAAATCACTTAATAGATTTAATGACTGTCATTTGCTTTAAGATTGAAATTTTGAAACTTGAAAAATGTAATGACTAAAAATGTTCCTATCAGATAACATGGACTAAATCTACAACTTTTAAGCATAATAAAGGGCTAATAGTAGAATTTAACCAAACATATTTAATTGCTGTTAAGACTACAATTTCAGAATTCGAAAAAGTACATGTACTAAATCCACAACTTAAGCAAAGTACAAAGTCTAATAGCTGAATTTGGCCAAACAACATATATACTAGTAGATCAAAATGAACTGAAAATTTAAAAGAATGAGAGATGAAGCAAACATCCTATGTCTTGCATACAACACAAATGCCAGAATCAAAGCAAACTTAGCCACTGCTCAAACATATATTGAAATTGAGCAGCCTAACTCACTCTCTTATTTATCTATAAGAAGATGGAAGATGCTTATGTTTGCTACAACACTACTACTCAATGCATATCCGAATTCGGGGAATATAACTTTTCAAGGACTTGGAAAAGCAAATCACACCTAAGCCAAGTCTACATAAAAAAAGAATGTAAAACGGATGGGGGAAAGGTACCAGCAGCCTCCAGTTGTTTCTGAAGTTCTTGGCCTACAACATCATTTTCAGCCTAGACAACAGGGGTAAATGAAAATGAAAACAGAAAATTCCAACAACTAATTTAAAACGAACAACATTATTGAACAAACTATATTACTTGAAGTTCAGCAATCCTTTTAAGTTGAGCTTTTTCACCGCCCTCTGAAGGTGGAAGTGCAGCAACCAATGCATCGAACTGTGGAAATACCCGGAGCAATAATCACTAACGTCATCCCTACATGGGATCTAACTGTAATTAGAGTACTGATTGATTCCCAGAAATTCTGACCTGTTTAGCAGCCTTAACAAGAGCAGCACTCATGAGCAGCACTCAAAACAGATTTAACACGACCATTGCAAATTCAATTTAACCCCGTTATGCCAAATTTGATAGAAAAAAGCTTCGGCAGAGCAGCATGGTTCATTGAGATCAATGCACTTTCTACTTTGCAAATTAACAGTATGCTTCATGAGATAATCAAGTGATCTACAATTAAAAACAAATTAAACAGTACTACTGCTAAATATATTTAATGAAACACTTGAAAAGGGACCTCAAAAAAAGATTATTGATCATAATTAGAAAACTCATTTCACCGAATTTGATAGAAAAACGCTTTAGCAGAATCAGCAACGGTTCATCAAGATTCATACACTTTCATCACATATTGGCAGCATGGCTCAACAGATAATCTATTGCTGATTAAACTTAATCCAATAACACAAACCCATCAAAGTAAACCAATCAAACTTAAAATTTGACATGGTAAAGAAGGAAAAAAAACCACTCAAAATAAAATGTGAAGCAGAAAAAAGCTCAATTTCTTGAACCTAATGGATCAACAGGAAAAAAACAGTGATAAATTTAGAGCTGCAAACATTAAAGCATTTTGAGAGCAAAAGAGAGTTAGAAACCGGTTTACCTTTCAGTTGCAGTAACTTGGAAACCCACCAACTGAGAGCAAGCGAAAGAGTGACAGAGAGAAAAAGAAAAGAAAAGGTTGAGAAGGCCAAGCGTAAATTGTGTTGTAAAGAAAAAGAAAAGAAAAGATTGAGAGACAGAGGGAGCAAATCGGCAGAAACCTCAAGCTAGAAGAAGGAACAGAAGATGAAAAGGGGAAGCCGATCGGGAGGGTAAACTGAAGCAGCACCTAAACTGAGCAGAAGGGAGGGATTAGAAATCGGTGGATTTTGGGGATTAGACCCGTAATAGCAATACCTTGAACCAAACAAAGGATTAAAGGAGATTAAGTGGGGCCCACCGATTAGGGGTGTATTGGCAGCCAATACACCCAACCAAACATGCTGTAAATGTTTAGGCATATGACATGTATGCAACAAATGGCCTTTCAAACCACATCGATAACATGAGTTATCTTAACTCCTTAAAGGGTTCTCTTGAGAATTCTTAAGAATTTTTGTTCTTCTCTTGCTTAACTTCATTTTTTCACTTTTGGTGGAGAAAAGAATTATTATGACCACCTCTTTGAAAATTATAATAGTTTTACATATCATATTCATGTCCACAATTACATTTTTCGGATTTATTATGTATGCATTGACTTTAGGGAATGGAGTAGATCCAACAAGATAGGCTTCATGATTTTTCATTAAAAGCTCAATATTTTATTTCATCACAAGTAAAAATGACATCAACTCAAAATATTTCTTCAAACTCTCACCATTTTAAAGTCTTGCGACTTCAGATGTATTCGATCATAACGAGCCTTAGATGCTTATCATATTTCGATGCACAAATTAGGTGGATCTTTCATAGTTAAACTTTTGAATGGAAAGAAGCTCACATTCAAATATAAATATCTGACATAATTTTTTTCATAATTGCGATCGCAAACTTGCATGAATTTCAATTCAATTCAATTCAAAATCTATTTGTTCATGTTTTTGTCATATGATTAATCTTAAATTATAATAAACATGCTATAATAAAATAAACCATATTAAAATATACCTAAATATATTGAACATGATCGTCATCACCTTGACTATTATCACAAGCACTATTACAAGTACTAAAACAACTTTACTTTCATAATGTCATTTATAAATTAATAGTAAAAACCATTTATAAAACTATAAAAATATTAGCTTAAGATGCTTGAAAATTATCTGATACATATTGTACCAAATTTCAATACCACATATATGATATAAAATCTTATGTTGCTCTAATCAATTTTTTAATGTATACTTGCATTCATTTTGGAGAATGCAATAAATCTAATTAGACAGACTTCTAAACGTCTTAATAAATTCTTTATTTAAAGGAAACATTAAAATAATATTTTTTCTTTCACAAAAAAAATAAAAACAATGGAGAAAATATATTATATATTTCTAAAGGCTGTACTAGTGTCTTTAGAACATAGATTCGAGCTTTTACATTGACATCAAATTTTATTTTGAATCCAGATGTAATTTCTTTTTAAATATTTTTCTCGTGTACATTATCCAAAATCTTTAATTAGATTAGTGATTGGGGAGTTCTTGTTGGGTGATGAGGTTGCTAGTTTGATTCTCTTCAGCCGTATGTTTAAAGTTTATTCAAAGGAAGTATCACTTCTTTCTTTTCTTCTGTGGTATTATCGGATGAAACTTTTCAAGTATTTGGAGGGTAAGTGAGTGGTGAGTGACTTGGTTAATTGTTGAATGGGGGTGGGTTCAAACCTTTCTTGTGGTTGTTTTGTTTTTCTATTCATCTCTAGAGTCTATAAGATTTATAATGTTCTTGGCTCAAATTATTGTGAACCTTTGGTGGCTGAGAAGTTAAGACAGCAAGTCCTAAGCTTGATTCCTGGTGGTTCTAGCTTTGTTGTTCTTCTAGAGAAAGAATAGTTTCAAATATTTGCAGGGTGCCTGAATGGGACGAGCTTTTTGGAAAATTTTTCAAAATCAAGAAAAAATTTAGAAGCGAAATTAAAAGGAATAATGCTAACACCGTATTATGAAATAAGGAGGCAGAGAGTAAAGAACAAAAAAAAGAAAGAAAAGCAAAAGGGTGTCTATAATGGTTCTTCAAAGTCTATATTTATAGATATAAGAAGTATAAATAACATAAAACTCTACTTCTAATGAACATTAGAGCCCTAATGCTTATCAAACTTATCTTAATCATGATGAATATCCACCTAATAATAAAATATTCATAACAAAAAAAATCTTTGAAATAAAAAAAATTTTATATAAAAAATTAATTGCAACAAGGAAAAATTAAGATTTTCACAACTAATTTTTCCACATCCAATCTCATAAAATATCATAGTTTTGATTCTTAATACAAAATGTGGAGAATTGTAATGCCCCAAATTTTTTAAAATTTAAATTGTTAAATTATATTAAGTGATTTAATTTGTTTCAGTGTTTAAGTGCCTTGACTGTCTATGTTAGATCCTGAGTTTGATTCTTTTTTTTTTGGAATTTTCTATTAATTTTGAGTTATGTCAGACTTGGGTCATAGGGCTTACTTTTAATTTCGTTAATTGCTGATAAGAATGAGTCTGTCGGTTCAGTGATAAGGCTTTAGGTTACTTTTATATTTCATGTTTGAATCTCATTGTTGCCAAAATCGAAGTAACTTTTGTTCTTTCTTACTATGTCGACCAAGAGATTTTTTATATTATTCTTCTAATTTTCTATCCACATTTGCCATCCAATACCCTTACTCTCTCTTCACGTTTTCCCCTCTCCTTTTGCTTTCTTCATTTCTCTTCTCTTTTGTTTGTTCTTCTACTTTCCTTCTTCGTTCTTCCGGTCTTCCTTTCTGCCATTGTTGTTGGTACTGCCTTTTTCTTTTGTGATCGTTGCGTAGTGTAAGTATCGTTGTATCAATTTCTGATATTAAGTTTTAATTTGTTCTTTGAGCAAGGTGGGAGTTGTGAATGGTGTTTAACTCTCACTCTTTGTTGTTTTGAACATTTCTGTGATCTTTGATTAGGCGAAGGGTGCGAGATTCGTGATCCTCTGATGATTTAGTTGTTATTTGGTCACTTTTTTTGCGGGGTAAGTGTTTGAATATTAGTTTTGGGGATTGATTTTAGTAAAAAGAAACTACCGAAGTTAAGTGCCGGTTCAATTTTTTATTGTTAATTAGTGTGATTTAATGTCGTATGTAGGATTCAAGAGTACTCTGTTGTGTGGATAATTAGGAAAACATCAGGTGTGTGTTTCTAACTCGAAAACATTGTTTAAAACTCGAGAAATCTGGAAAATTAAGTTGTTTAAAACTGCAGTCTGTGTCACACGACCGTGTGGCTGGCCGTGTGCACCACACGGGCGTGTGCGAATACACGGGCAAATCAGGTCGGGTTTGTAGGCCACAAGGGTTGGTTTGTTGGTTCGTGTGGGCCCATTTGGTCTGATATAGGGCCCATTTTGGGCTGAGAATAAGATTTTGAAATTGGATCTTTAGATACTCTATAAGTATATAAGATCGTAATTTTATGTAATTGTATGTTAGTAAGCATGGTCATGATTAGTAACTCTGTTTAAGTTTTGTGTTAAATCTGTATTAATGACACTAATGAGCATGTCATATTTTCTGTTACGATATGAATATATGTTAGCTTATTAATGCATGTGCATTGGGGTGGGATATGATACGTGGTGGAGGATGTGTGATTCTAGCATAATTACTGCATTTTTTGCGGTATATCCGTAATATCTGTCTGGCAGCTCAACTACAAATTTTCTAAGTGGCATATGACCACAATATGGTGTGACGGATGGATGGGCTCATATAGTCTTATTTGTTGTGATTGGTTGGACGGAGTGTAGCGGATGGGGGTAGGATTATTATGTTCTGTTTTGTCATATAATTATGAGTATATGGACATTCTGATATGTTATTCTGATAAATAAGCCTGATCTCATATGAATTTTGTTGTGGGCTAAGGCACACACTGGGCTCCTTAGCTCACTCTGTTAATTTACAATTTTTTAGGTAACCTTTAGACTTAGGATTTGGCAGTGATCTCGGATCTCGATTTGGTCATTTGAACTTTAGTTTTGTTTTGAAACTTTATTTCAGACATTACGGACTTTTAACTATTTGTTTTTCCGGACGTTTACTTTGGGTTTTGCTAAAAATTTATTAGTTGATCGTTTTTACCAAAGTTGGCATGATTAATGATAACTTAACCAATTGGACAAATTATTAAATTAAATGATTTTCCAAAATAATAGCTCTAGGAGATTTTCCGCTGGAAATATTTAATGGGAACATGGTTTACAAAACAAGGAATTAAGGCAAAATGGTTTCAATAAACTAATTTTATAAGCTGATATTTCAAAACACACCCATACGTTATTGTGACAAACACTTTTTATCAAAGTTAAAAAGTTTTAAAGAAGAATTTGTTTGAAATTGAATGATCAAATTTTTGGATAGTATTGTAACATTTATAATCTGACCATAATGTCTAGGTCGGGTTTGGAGTGTTACAAGAATCGTAAAAATTTCTACCGCCAATGGCCCGTCTGTCTAATTTTTCTAATAATTATGAAAAAAAAAGAGAAAAGATTAAAAAAGAATAGGGCAAGTGGGAAAATGTTCTATGACATTGTTTGGGGTTTTTTTTGGTAAGTTTAAATTTTTTGAAATTTGAGATTTTTTTCTTTTAATTTATAATACAAAGTACCCTATTTCTTTTCTGAACCCATCATTTATTTTTTGTAAGTCTAGTTAATAGATTGATTTTGTCTCAAGAATCAAAGACTAATTTTTATGGCATTGGATGTGGAAAAATTAACTACAAAATTCTTAGTTTTTTCCTTGCTGTAATTGATTTTTATACGAGATTTTATTTATTTTAAAGATGTATATTTATTTGCTTACAATTATTATTAAGAAATTTTTAAAAATATCAAAATGTTTTTTTAACTATAGCTTAGAGGCCAAATTAGCTATTAACGGTGCAATGATATATATTTTTTAATGGAAGTTAATAGTCAAGTGAAAAAAATGTAATAATTTGGTAATATTAATGACTATTATGTAACTTTAGAAAGTTGTGTGATTGAAACCTAATTTTAAACAAAATTTAGGAACAATGTAGTTTACCCTAAATTTATTTATTCAATTATAAGAAAGAAATATAAATTTCTCCTTTACATTTATTTATTTACTTGTTTGTTATAGAAATACATTATTTAAATTAAAATATATTTTAATTCAAAAAGTAGTAAGTACAGATCAGGAACTAAAAATAGAAGAAATCATGGGCTATAAAATGATCTTTAGTATATATAAATTGAAATTACCTTGGGTATTGAAATAATTTATTTTGTTGTCCAATCTTAATAATTTTGTGTTAAAAAAAGAGTGAAATAATTAAAACATGAAAGAATGCATTTGTAGAAAATAAAAGAGGAACCAGATGTGGTCAGAATGGATTGTGCAAACCAAATTTATTATATATTTAATAATTTAGATGTGGATAAGACTCATATCACTTGATTTATGTTGTAAAAAAATGAAACAAAAAATTATCATTACCTCATAAATTTGATTATTGTTTTTATTAATTTTATTAATAATTTCAAACGAAAAGAAAATAAAACAAGTGACTTATCAATCAATTTCATATGATGATTATTGGTTTTTCTATATTTGAGTTTAAGGTCATGCTAAGGATGATCAAACTTAAATTATCTTACGGATTTTAAATCGGTTCGCTTCCTATTTTTTGAAAAGTAGATGTGGTGGGACGGGGTAGATTTTTTTATTTTAGTGAATAGGTATAGAATGGTTATGGTTAGGGGCGAAGCCAAAAAAAAATTTAGTGTGGGCAAAATTAATATAATTTTTACAATAATAAAAATACAATTTTACCATTTGAATAGTCTATATCTTTATAATTTTTATAGGATTAAATCAAATTTTTATCATCTTTAGGGGAGCCAAAGTGTAATTTTACTTTTACTAATTTAAAATTTTATAAATGTTAAAAGGCCTAAATAAAAAATTTTCATTTTAGTGAGGTCAACCCTGCCAACCCCCCTTAGCTACACCCCTAGTTATGGTAATTGCTTGCCCCACCTTGCCCCACTTCATTATATAAAATTACCATTTTATTCTGTATATGTATATGAGTATTAAAATGGTAATAATGTATTATAAAAAATTCATATGTTTTATGTTCAAATTTTTTGGAAGAATTATGTTTAAATATTTATTTGACTTTAAAAATATTAAAAAATAGTAAAAATTAAATTGAAGCGAACCAAGATGGATACATCCCACATCTATGGAGGTGGTAGTGAATTTCAAAATTATACATCCACAGTGAAACGAGACAAATGGTGGAGCAAAGTGTACCAATTATGGAGCGGTGGTGGATTTTGCCACATCCACCCCTACCTCGCTCCATTGTCATCCTTAACTCAGAGTGTACTTTTTTATTCCACAATCAACCTTAAAAAAAATGATATGTGTATCTTTATTTTAAATTTTTTTTAATATTTTACTATACTTCTATAGGACACTTATTAATCCCTTAACCCTACTTGTGAAGTTTAAAAACTCTACTGATAGTGTACTAAATAATTTCTCTTTATTTAAATAAATATTTAATTTGGTAGTGATAAATGTTACGTGGGAATAATGTATTTTGATTTTAAATTTAATTTACTTTTTTACTTCTTAATTAAGTTTTAAATTTTAATTTAATTTGTAGGGATAATGTACACTGTTAATGGAGTTTTTAAATTCCACAAGTAGAGTTAGGGGTTAACAAGTGTACTATAAGGATATAATAAAATATTAAAATAAATAAATATTTTAAAAATAAGAGACATATGACAATTTTTTAAAGATGTTTGTAGAATAAAAAGAATACATTGCCACAAGTAATAAAATTTTATACTGATTCTAAAAATTTAGGTTAAAATGTGCCACAAGTCCTTATACTTTTTAAAAATTAGGAATTTAGTCCATGTACTTGTATTTCATGTAATTTAGTCCTTCTACTTTTCAAATTTCAAAATTCGGGTCTAACTATTAACACTATTTTTTTTGTAAAATTCAAGTTACGTACAAATCATTTTTTTTAATTACATGGCTATGAAGTAATGGCGGATCCAGAAATACGACTTAAGGAGACAAACTTATATTAGCATTGTCGACTACATATTTTTTTTACTATTAACTTTCATGTATTTATTCAATATTTAAGAAAATATCAAATGATATATATATCTAGTAAAATTTTAACAGTTGGACCTGAATTTTAAAATTTTAAAACTAGAGGGACTAAATTTCATGAAATAATAGTACAGGGATTGAATTCCTAATTTCTTAAAAATACAAAAACTTATAGCATATTTTAACCAAAAATTTAGTATGTTGTTTTACATAAATAATTAAAATTTATGTGTAGGTAATTTATTTTGGGAAAAAAGGATAATTTTTACTTGAAAATTTCATTTTAAATATTTTAATACAAATTATTATATGTACTATATAAAGTATTTATTTTTATTTAAATAATTTATCCAAAAAATAATTTTAAAATATTGGGTAAAGTACACAACAAATCAACCAATTATGTTTCAATTTTTTTGATGACTCCACCGCACCGCACCGCCTTCTTCTTCTTCTTCTTCTTTCAATTCTGATAATAATAAATTTAGTGATGATTGTTAAAGAAAACACTAAACCTCATCTAAAGTATAAACTACAAAACTATGGCTACTCTTGCCTCTTCCTACCGCTAACACCCGCAGTTGGATCTAAATTAAAATCCACAACCTTTTTTTGTATAACCAAAGTTGTAAGTGAGAGAAGTAAAAGATAAAACGAGGCAATGACGTTTGAAGGTGATGGAGGTGTTAGGCCACCAATAGTTTATGTTTTACAAATCTTTTAAGCTGCTTTAAGGGAGGAGAAAAGTATGAAAATTTTTGCTGGGATCAATGTCTCATTTACATTCTTATAAAAAAGAATACATTTTTTAACTAGAAGCATATCAGTCTTATTTTATCATACATTATAGATGGTAAAAAGTCAGCAACTGCCATGTTGAAAATATTGAAGGAGATAGAAGTAGAAATAAATAAGGTGGTGACAAAAATAAGCAAGTTAGAAAAGAGGTGGGAATGGATTGACCTTGATGAATAAGAGGGGGTCCATGTGCATGCTGGCTCCAGCCAGTTCATTTGCTCACCTTTTTTCCAACACTTGTATTTGCATTTACATGGCCTTATCATGGTCAAGCTCAATAAAAGCCTCCTCTTTTTTCTTTTTCTTTTTTTAAATGAAGTCCAAATTTGAATATAATGTTTTTACATTGATTAACTAATTGTTACTAATTAAGAAAATTCACTCATTTACATCATGTAAGACTCGAACCTAAAACTTTAAAATTTTTATGGCCTCAACTTTGCTATTAAGCTAATGTTTCATTGGCAAAATTTGATATCTATTAAAGCTATTACTTAAAGATCATTGTATGAACTAAATTATAAGTGAAGAAAATTGTAACACCTTAAAAATCTCGATGTCATTAATAATAAAATTTATGAGAAAGTAAGAGTTATTAATAAATTAAAAATTTGAGTAAGGATTAAACTGAGCCTGTGTGAAAATTTGAGGACTAAAAGTGTAAATTTATCATATGAAGAAAAGGTGTGATTGAATAAATGTTTTTTATGGATGTGACAAGGAAATATATTGAGATGTGGAATTGGAAAATCGAGGCATGGACTAAATTAAATAAAATGAAAAGTTTAAGGATTAAAGTGTAATTTTATAAATTTATAGAGAAGAGACCTAACTTGCAATTTTACCATGGTTAGATATTATCAAAGGACATAATGTTAAGTAGGAGTAGTGGTTAGACTGAAATTTGTTGAATTTTTATTGGTTGATAAAATAAATGGATGAAATTGAAAGAAAAAGAAAAAATTGTAGATTATGTTACAAAAAAAATTATTTTATAAAAAGGTGAGATGACGAAATTACCCTTATGTTTCAAATTTAAAATAGTTAAAAGTGCATTTTGATCTTTTTACTATAAAAAACTGTTTTTGAATATTTAATTAAAATGAAAGACAAATACGAGTCATTGAATTAAAGTTTAATTATTATATCATAACTATTAGTTTAATTGATTAAATGATAAGTGATAAATAAATAAATATCTAGGAGATAGAAGAAAAATCATTCTCTTCCTTATATAAAAGAAGAGATCATTATTTTTATTTTATTCAATTTGGTCCTTTTTTATTAAAAATATTTTCTATCCTAATTTTTTTTAAAAAAATTTCTATGAAAATAAAGTAAGATTTTAAATCCAAAAAAAAAATGCAAGTGCTATTTATCATTGGAAATCAACTATGGATGGATGTTAGAAGTGGAAAAAAGCATGGGTACGTGAAGAAATTAAGGTAAGTTGTTTAAATTATTATTATGTAACAGCTCAAGTGTATAATTTGATGTATATTTGTGGATTTAATTTGTATGTTATTATTAATGGAAATATTGTGTTAAAAGTCTGGAAAGAATGATGGATGATTTTATGTTCGTAATTCAGAATAAGCATGGTTGTTAAATTTATTAAGTATCACGAATGGTTATATTATTCAAAGAAATTATTATTGTATGAAAAAGAATATATGATGATTATTTGGAATAAGGAAAGTTGGAACTTAAATAGAATATTTAGTAAATCAAGGATGAATTGAAGTTTGATTAATTATATTAAATAGATTTGAGAGGATTGATATATGTAAAGAATTGCAAATTTCATGAATAAAGTGCTCAATTTTGACAAAACTTGAGTTTGAAGATTGAATTGTAAAATAAGAAATAGGATTTTTAGGGGTTGAATCATAAAATTTTTTAAATTTGGGATTTTAGAGACTAAATCATAAAAATTACAAAATTTGAATTTTAGGGACTATTTTGTAAAAGATTGTAAAATCTTAAGCATTGGGACCGTTTTGTAAATTTTAAAACATTCAAGTATAAATATGGATATAATAATTATATACTTGATTCCATGAAATATTTGGTAAATAAATATACACTAAATTAAATAATAGAAATTTGAAATTGGTAAGTTTGTTTGTTTTTTTTAATAAAACAGTTGGCCTCCATTAATACCCAAGTGAACACAAACAAGGGACATAAACTGTCCCATCAAACACGATAACAAATTATTGAAATTTGTGAGTTAGAATGATTATGATTTGTATGGGATTTAGAATATTTGTTTGAGTTGTGTATATAAATTTGTGATGAATTAGTAAGAATAATTTAAATTAAATCTTAAGGCTATGAAATAAGCATGGATGGTAGATATATGTATAAATTTTGATATCAAAGATAAAATTGAATTTCAAATGTTGAAATCGAGTTCAATAATAGTAAATTAAATGCCTGAATGTTGTGAAAATTTTTAATGTAACATTCCTTATTCGGATATATTACAAGATCGAGTAAAGGGTGTTACAAAAATACCTAATTTTATAGGCCACACTTTCATCCATCCTCTAAAATCAATATATATTTTTATAAACGGGACAAAAATACAAAAATAAAAAAGGGAAGACAAATTTTGTTATTATTCCATGTTTTATGTGTAAGTTGTAAATTTATTTCCTATAATCTAATTTGGCCAATTTTACTTTCTATACTTTTTTAAAATTTTAAAATTTCTATTTTGACCTAAACAATAGTAATTAATTTCGTTAGGTCTAGTTCTACTATTAGTCTCATACAATACTTAATTTATAAATTTTTTATTTATTCTCCAATTTGATAATTTTTAGTTTATATGCTTTTCCTTTTTTTAAAAAGGTAAAATTTCATTAAGACAAACTAAAGTAGAGGTACAAACATACAAACATATTGTCATTTGCATCCCATAATTGACTTTCAATACAAAACCCCCAAGCAATATTATATCAATATCATAAAACCAACAACATAAGAAAAGAAACACACATTAACCACATACACTTAACATATTCGAACCTCTTTTAATCCCAACCTTAGCTAGTCTACTAAAAACATCATTGTCTTCTCTTGGAGTCAATTTTATCATCCACTAGTTGCCTTCACCAAATCTATGGCATGCCATAGTCATATCTTTGAATGTGTTAGACGCTCTAGCTGGGGAAGACTAATTCTCAACAACTTGTGAAAGGCAACCCACTTTTAAATAAATAATGTAAAGTAGACTTCCTTTTTAGCAAGCACCTCTGCATAAGCTAGATTTGATACACTAATATATTTTGAGAAGATAATTAACCACAAACCATTGTGATCTCTGAGGATGTCACCAATCTTAATCGGTTCGAAAATTCCTCTTATTACCCTATCAATTGAATTTTCCTTTAATTCAGTCTCTGTAGGATGATGATATAGCCAACCAGATTGCCTAGCTTCCTACAAGAGATGCCTTAACTGGTGATGTTTTGGCATGGGGACATGCACTGAATAATGTCTATTCCGCTAAACTGGGCTATAATTGATTGCTCCTAAATTCCCTAGGGATGGCCCCCCATAAGGTTTTTTGGAAGGAAATTTAAAGGTTGGGAACTCTTTCCAAGATTCGACTTTTTGGATGGAGACTTGGCCATAGAATTCACCATACGGCTGAAAGATGTGTCATGTTTATTATTGGAGCAGGCCCTAGGTGCCCTAGGTGTGGGGTGCCCAAGGAGGATGTTTTGCATGCTCTAGAGATTGTTCTGTATTGAGAGATGCTCTGACCCTTTGTAGTATTAATAATGATTTGCTTTCTTTGTCCTTTTCAGTGTGATCAATTGGCTAGAGTTGACTATGATGAGGATGTAAAAGCGTTTACTAGCTTTCTAGTGCTCTTTTGGCAACTGTGGGAGGCTAGGAATATGACTGTGATCCAAGGATGTGATGTCTGATGTGGTTTTATGTGCTTAACCCATTTCACCATAACTTTATGGTGCATAACCTTTTGTTCGCACTGATGTTACCTAAACATTCGTTCGTTGCTTGATGGATTCTAGCTTGTGAAGATGTTGTCAAAATCAATGTTGACCTGGCATGAATGTGGAGTCGAGAACTGCTACTTATGGTGCCATTTTTTGCAACCATGAGGGGATAGTGCTTGTCAGCTTCACTAGCATGATTGGTAAGGCTTTTGATGCTCATTTGGCTAGGCTCTTACTTTGTCTTGTGTTGCTCAAAAGGCCATTGAAAAAAGTTTTTCTAGAGATGTTAACTTTTATTATAAACAAGTTTAATGATCGTGCTTTAGATTTATCTTTCTATGGTTGTATTGTTATGGATGCCTTAGGTTTTTGTGAGCCACTAGTGTTTCTCATTGTTTGGCACATTGGTTGATAGATAGGACCAATGTCCCTGATTTTGGTTTGGACTATCCAGATTTCATACACCAATCTGCCTTTCTAACCGCATTTGTATAGTCATATCCAGATATCATAGCTTACCCTTCCATTGATCTCCTCCAATGCCCATCTCCTAGCCCTGCTACATGTCCCCTACTCAGATTAACTTTCAACTCTTCCTTGGCTAGTTTCTGCATCTCAGTTAACTTCAGCTTTGGAATTACTTTGATTTTACTTAAAAAATGCTCTCCAACAAACTTGTAACATGCCCTTTTATTTTTAAAAGTTATTGAGCACCCGTGGGTTTCTATAAAAGTTTTTATCTTGTAAAACTCATCACTATTATCTACAGTAACATATATTCTAAAAGGGCGCCCATCTTCCCTACAACTAGCCTTAGTCCTCTCATTTTCATTCCTAAGATAAATAATATCAAACCTTTTTTTTACTACATACTTTGCTAAAGCAGTCTTGAATTCTTCTAGTCTTTTAAACATCATACCGAGCTCTAAATGTGGGATTGAGTTATTAGGATCGAAACATACATGTCAGTTTCTTCTACAAGCTACCTCACCATCTGAATCACTTCCATAAGACCCCAAATTCGATGAATCGACATAATCATTTCCCCCACATAATGGATCTGAAACCTCACCATTTTTCTCTCCCTTTTCACTACCTTCACCTACATTTGGACCCTCACTGTTAACCTTATTTGCTCCTTCTCTTTGGTTCTTTTTCTTGCGTTTATATTTTCTATACTAAGCCTTAATATTTTTCACCTCTTCATCCTCGGATTCTGCCCCTAAAACCCCTTCACTGCCCAATAAGTTGTCTGCATCAATGGTCCCACTACTTTTAGAACTTTCCCCACTCTCAGCACATGCATCAATACTTTCACCCAACTCTGGCCCCATATTAAATTCCCCACTTAACTCGGTAAATGGTTCCCCAGCCCCATCATTAACTCTCTCATTAAAACTTAATTCGTCATTACAATTTGGTTTCCCAACCCTAATATTTACTTCTCTTTCTCTAGAGGTAGGCAGCAACATGGTATCATCAACAACATTAGGTGTATATATCTACCTCGTGTTCAACATATACATGTATGGACCCTATTTTTCTACTATGACTAATCATTGCTATGAATGATGAATTATCATAACAAACACTAAGTCCCTTACTAAAATCTATCCCGCCCTCATAATATACAAATTTCCTCATAGCTCTATACCTAGCTTCCACTACCATCTCACACAAAGTGTAAGAACACAAGAAATCTAGTTCAAAATCCCATTGCAGCACTTCCCCTCCTACGTAGGCTACACAAGGGTTTGTGACAAAAGTTCCAGCCAAGTGTATATGTACCACACATTTATCCCAAGATATAATAAAACACTGCACATACATAATATAAACTGTAATATACATACATGATATACATACATATTATAAGCAGTAATAAACATAACATAACATACATACATAAACAATAATATACTACATAATATACATACATAACTGACATAAATACATAACTGACATAAATAGACAGTAATATGCATATCATACATAATATACATACATAACAGACATACATAAAAAGCAATATGCATAACATACATAATATACATACATAACAGACTGACCTTTCAGCCTCAATCGGTTTAAACTTAAAAAAAATTACTTCAGTATGGACTTCTTTGCATACACATGAATGCCAACGGAAAACAAAAATTAGAAATTAGTTATAATACGAATAAAATATCTAAACAAAAACAAAAAGTTGTTATAATAAGAAAAAATTGTTAAATATTCTTTAAACCAGAAAACCGAACATTCCCAATAAAAAAATTGCCACTTTCTGAGAATAAGTCAAAAACAAAAAGTTTCTATTTTAAAAAAACACACAATAAAAAGCACATCGATGATGAAAAATGCGTTCTATATGGGTAAAAAAGTAATGCAATCAATAAAAAGTTATGCTAAGTAATCAATGACGCAAAAAAATCTAGAAAGGTTAAGTCAAATACCTGTAATCAATGATGAAAATAGGACAATCTTAATCGAAAAGGCTGACTAATCGGTGATGAAACAATGTTTCTTTCAGTGAGATGGTGAAGAATTTTTCAGATGGTTGGGTAATCGAAAGGGTTTCTCAGATGACTAAAAGATGGAACCGAAAAGCTTTCTCACACAAATATTAAAGGATGGAAACGGGACTAGTGAAAGGATTCAATGTCAATAAAATAAAATCAAATATGGCTTTTTTATGTTCAAGAATAATCCAAAAGGTTTCTTAAACAATCGAAAAGATTTTTGTTCCAATTGATTCAGTAACTGATGGAAAACATTTAGTTGTTTTTTTTGTTATTTTAATAAATGATGTTTTTAATTCTTTTTTTTTCAAATGAGTCGGGTCAACACGGGTCAAAAGGGTCTTGGGAGTCTGACACGTGGTGGCACGTGAGTGGCTAGCAATATCTTAACGCCGTTAGGCTCCGGTACCAAACTAGTGGATGGAAAAAAAGTTCGGATACCAATCTGGGACAAAAAAAATCATATGTAACAATATGAGAGAAGTGGACAAACTTGAGTACTAATTTTATATTTAACCCTTTTTAATTTTATTTGGTCTTTGCATAATTCTTTTTGTCTTCATCCCTGACTTATTGTGCTAGATTTAGGATCTGTTTGATTGACGGAATTGATTTTCCGGAAAATCATTTCCAACTTTTCCAGCGTTTGATTGGCGGAAAACATTTTCCATTTAGAAAATAAACTCCAAAACAAGGGAAAATGGGTTACATTTTAGGGAAAATGTCTTACCCTTTCAATTTCCGTAAGACATTTTCCGTGCTCTCCTCTCTATCGCCTCCTTCATTCCTTCCTTCATTTCCGGTAGAAAATTGCTTCTGTTTATCGATTTTCTAGTAACTTGTTTTTTTAATTATTCAATACTTGTTTTTTAACACAATTACAAATAATTTATTTGATATTAGTTTTTTTCAATTTATAACGATTAATATTGTAGCTTAATAATTGAGTATTATTATAAATAAATCATTGCAATATATGTAAAAACAATTTAAAATATAAAAATTTATTAATATATATTAATATATGTAAAAATAACTTTTCCGGAAAATATTTTCAGGAAATCTGCCAAACAGCAGAAAATATTTTCTAGTAAATCATTTTACAGAAAAGTAAAACATTTTTCAGAAATCATTTTACGGAAAACATTTTACTGGCAATCAAACAGACCCTTATTGACCATTAAGAATAAAAAAAAATTGAAAATTGACAAGCAAGAAGTTTTAATTTACAATACATATTTTTAAAATATTATAAAAATAATATAAATATGATTTAATTTTTATTTTTATAATATCTAAATTTGTAAAATAATGATATATTTTGAATGATGTTACATAAAAATATGATATGAAATAAATTTAAAAATTTAAACATATAAAATCAAATATAAAAGTGTAGGATGTGACGATTAAACCATAAAAATAATATTATTGAAAAAATAATTATAAATCTCAAAAGTTTAAATTTTTATAAAATGCGATTCCTTATCATCATTCATCATCTATTAAAACAAAGGCATGTTTTGTAATAAAATTAATGATATGTGGTGCCATGATTGATCAAATAATCAAAAGGAAAAAGGAAAGGGCTCATTGATAATGACAACAAACTAGACCTTGTTGGCCTTTTGTCCTTTACAATTAGAAAATGTTGCATGAATTTACTTACTTGAGTAATTCGTTGAAATTTGGGTTCTAACCAAATTATTATTATTCTTAGCTCATCATTCCAGTGTTGAAACTTCTTTACTCAGTGGGCATGTCATTCTTGAAGGTTGAAGCCATTGGTCAAAGTTTTCTTTTCTTAATCACATGATTGAATTATATGAGAAGTTATTGGTGCGCGATAATAAAAATAATTTTATGACAAACTAATTGATAGATAGTTTCAGGTACGTTAGAATGTCAATTTTTTAAAGTTTTTTTTTTTACTTTACCTACAAAAATGGTTGACAAATGAATCCGAAGCCTAATAACTGTCTATGTTTTGTACTGACAAAAACAATTCATCGAGCATTGAGCGAAGGCAAGAGTAACAAATTCTATAAAGAATTTCTGTAACAGTTCTTCATAAAATAATCTTTTAATATTAGAAGGTGGGGAGTTTTTTTGGATGTGTCTTAGCATGTGTTGCAAATGACATTTGTCTCTTATTTATAGAAATTCTAATGTCTCTTTTTAGAGACATAACTATCCAATAAATGTCTACTTAGATAGTCACATCCACAACATAATTATTCATTAGATATTATTTGAATAACCATATAACTATTTGTTAATAATCTAGTACAATAACAAAAGACATAACTCATCACTTCTGAATAGTAATAACTCTTGATTTGGTTACTTATAACCTTTCATTTGGAGCTACTGGAATACTATATAAATATATATCTTGAAAATGTTCTAACGACCTACTTCAATTTCCAAAATATTTTAGATTTTGATAATCTTGGAAATCAATTGCATAAATGAAGGTGCCTGATCACGATTGAATTTAATGAAAACATGTTAAAGTTAATCGAAGTTGCATGATAAACTATGTTCTGAACCAGCTATTTTATTTGATTAACTAAACACATCTCACACAATGATTTTAACACCAGTCAGTGCACATTATCTCGGAACACTATCATAGCCATCTGTTTGTAACCTCTTTTCATGAGTAATGTTAGAGTCAAACCCTTAAACTCCTAAAAGTGGCTACACTCACATAGGTATATCTCATCAAGAATGTTCATGTAATTAAGAGTATAATACTCATCATTCCCTTTACCATTATGGGTACCTTGTGATGATATATTATACATTATTTTATAATGCTAGCAATCACATACAGACGATGTACTTTGTCTTTGTCTCATTGAACTTAAGATTTGATGTTATATCATGGACGACTCGAATATAATAGGCTTGTACGTCATCCCTAAATTTCAAATTTTCAACATAGCTATGCTAATAATGTATATCACGTGGTGAAACTTCATATTTATTTGTGTCTTGAAATTTCATAAGGCCAACACTCCCACCATGTTCAATTATCCATTCTTTAGCCAAAGAATGCTATCAAGGATATTGTTTGTACAATTATGAATTTACACTGATAACTTTATCTTTTCTCATCATGATGGTTTAATATTTATTTACTTTATGCATTTCTTTATATCCAAGAAATTAAATATTATAAAGATAATAAAACATTACCTTTACTATTACAGTATTACACTATGGATTAACATTTAAATTAAGTGCAATTTTATGATTTATTTATTTTAACAAAGAACAAATTAACTTTATATCAGTCTTATTTTTCAATAAGACAGAGACAGAATAAAGCCTACTATAGGGACAGTGATCCAAGTATGAATACTTGGCCCAAAACCCTTCAATGGCGCTAAATTTAAAAATTAAAACATCACCCGCCAAATTCTCCACCCTACTTTCAGATCCAAACAAAACAAAACTTAGTTTTTTTTTTTTTCACTTTATCTTCTCCCAAACACCCAAAATAGGTATTTAAAACTTCATTTTTCAGTTTCACAGAAACCCATTTTTTACTGTTTCTTTGTTCTCTCTGTTCGCGTAGTTCTTAAATCATAATCATTTGCTTTATTATTATTATTATTATATATAAATTTTTAAAAAAATAATTATGCTACATGTTCGGAGAAATGTCTCAAAGAAAATTGGGTTTTGAAGGTAAAATATATAATTGAAAGATGCACGGAAGAAAGGCGTACGAGCTGGTGAAAGAGTTTGCCGATGGTGAAAAAGGGCATCTCAAGATTTTCAATGTAAGGCTCTTGGCTTGCTCATTTTATTTTGTTGAAATTAGTTTTAATTGCACATTTGAAATTAGTTTTAATTGCACATTTAAAATGCTTCAGGGTTGAACGAACAAAGTTGAATAGAAAATTTGCTTGATGGGCATGCTTTTTTCTTTGAATTTGGGTGTCTTTCATAGCACTATTTGCTTAAGTTATAGGCTAAATTACAATATTTCTGAAAATCGGCTGTTTATTTCTCAAAGTGACGTTAACTCTGGAGGATCAAGTTTTTGGATCTTTAAAATTCTTAGTAGTTTAGTTTTAGATATATTCTTTACATGATCGGTATAGATTCCAAGATTTTAGCACGTCAATAACAGCATAATTTTGAGAACATTTTCTTTTTGCTGTGTGAAATGGTGAGAGAATTCTTGTATTCATCAATTTTCAAGACAATTTTCCTTGAAAAGTGTCAATTTTTGTTGGAATGCATCCATCTTTTCTTTTCCTGATTTGCCTGTCCGCCTTTCCCTGGGCCTGCCAGCCCCCAGTTTTATTGGTATTCAAGCACTAACTCATTATACTCGCTGTTCTTGAACCTTCAGCTAGAGGGATTCTTTTTTTTTCTTAATTAACGTTTGTGTCAAAGTTCTATTCATGCTGAGTGTTTTCTTCCTATTTATTGTTGTATGGGATGTGATCATGCAGAATGAGCTGTTTGAACGAGTGATTGAAGAATGCAATGAACATCATAATGCACTTCAGTCATTGATAAGGTAATTCCGTTTTGCTACTTTGCTTCTTTATCCTTTTGTTTTTGTTGGTCCTTCCTAATCCCCTCAGTTTGTAATTACATCCGCTGAACTTAGGTGGTACTGCCTTGTCCATTCTTTAGTCAACCGACCAGCATCTGATTTAACCTCTATGCTCCAAGTGTCTCATAGCACCTTCTATAGATTTAATTCTCTATATTCTGGAAATTTCTTTAAATAAAAAAGAAAATAATCTTGGATATGATGGTAGTTAAAACTTTAATGTAGCATTCGTGTTAACTAGTGGACTTTTATCTTTATTCTCAATTCTATGCATACTAATTCCAGTAGGTTGTATATATGAACTTTTACCAGATCTTGAGGTTGAAAAGTGATTGCAATGAGATATTCTGTCTAAAGTTTTTGGTTGCGCTGACACTGCAGAACGTACAATGCACTCTTTGAGATGCCTCTTATTTTCATTTTGGGGAGAATGGTTGGGTTTAGAGTTTAGTAGCGAATTTCCGTTGCCCAAATATTCAGCTCCTTAACATGATTTATGTTATGATAGGAAAATGCAAGAGGAGGGACTGGAAGTCCAAACGGCTAGAAATGCAGACCACTATGGAGCACTCATTCACCACCTTTCTCTAATTCGCAACAAGCGTTGCCTAATGGCATATGTGTAAGTTTCTCACACCTTATGATGTCATTCCCTAGTTTACATGTTGAGATGCGGTTTCTTACCATAACCTACTATTTTTTTACACAGGTACAACCGAGCAGAAATTATAAGAGAGTTGGCATGGAAAGTAGGTTTGCTTCATGAACTTCCAGGTGAAATTCAGGAAAAGTTCAGTGACTCAGAAGAACAGTATTTCAAAGATCATTCTAAGTCTTTGAAATCATACATGTCACAACTGAGCCTTGATGTGAATGTGGTAAGGTCTCTCTTATGAATTAAACACTTTACATGTAAGAACTTACAGCTCTGGGGTATCTCAATGCAAACCTTTGATTAAAATTTACAAAGGGAACCCTTTAGAATATTATTTAGTTATTGATGTTACAACTAACAAATATACTGTTCCAATAATGAAAGATTCTGGTAAGTCTAAACCGTATTTAAGCAAGTAATTGCAATGTAGTTAAACAGGAAACGGACTGTCTTCCACCATACAGATTTTATTCTCTCAGAAAGCATTATAAAGCATCTGTCACTGTTAATTAGATTGCAATGGCTAAACTGCTTGGTTTGTTAGGATATGGTGCCTCCAAAAGATCCCTACATCAAGGTAAGGGTGCTTGAAGATTTGGGTAGTGGAATAATTCTCAGTGATAAATCTGCCAATTTTGCTCGTCACTCAATGCACTTTCTCAAACGAACTGATGCCGAGCAATACGTTGCACGGGTGGGTGGCATTTTCCAGTTAGTTAGCTTTACTTGTATCATGAGAAGGGACTGTATATCCTTATTGATTTCTAATTATTTTCCTTGTATCAATAGGGCTTAATGGAGGAGCTGACAGGCTGAACCTGAAAGAGGTATATCTATGATGCATTCTCCCTCTTCTTAGGATAAAGACGTTTCATACTAATATTAATTCAGCAGCCACTACAGCACCCTAATACCAGACCTGTTTCTTCATTCTTTGTATGTGCACTCTAGCTCTTGGCAAGACTGATGTACCTTGAACAAGAAGAAAGAGAAGAAAGTTTTAGGTTATATTGTATCTAGATTATTTTCTGGTAATTGGTTTAAATAGTAACTAGAGAGGATCAATGTAAGGGACTTGGAAGGCTGCATAACATCCAAGACAAGGTGATAGAACTGTGAGTTATCTGATATTTATTGCTCGACTCAAATAGCTTATTAAGTTTTTTTAATTAATATTACTTTCACCATTCTCATTCCCGGGTTACTCTCTTCTTAAGGTGGATCAATAATTCATGGTTACGAAACTTTTTAAGCAAGCTGGAATTAATTCTGGATGGCCACTAGCCATTGTGCCAATCTCATTTGCCATAACCCTGCAACTTGTATTCATAAATGATGATTTTGAGGGGCAACACTAAAACAAATAGCCAGGCGTTAAAATTTAGAACGACGCTGATATCCATTATTATAATTGTGAGATTAGGTGGTATAGATATTATTTGAATTGACACATTTGTCTAGGTGGAAAAGAAATATATATATACAGAAGGGAATAGGGTTTTTCTTTGGGGTGATTTTTTTAAAAAAGAGAACAATTTTTTAAAATATATTGTTTTAATTTAAAATAAATAAAAAAACCTCTAATAAATATGTGTTTTTATAGAATTTTATTTTATGTAGTTTAATTAAAGAGGTGTTTGCTCGTGAGATAAAATTTAAGTCATATTAAATAAAAATAATGCACATTTACAAATTTTACTAATAAAGTAAAAATAAAAAACAAATAAATTAAAATTTTAATAATTCATTTTTTTGTATTTACATCGTATTTATATTATCTTTTATGTTTATATTTTATTTTAAGTCGTAATTTTAAGTCAAGAAAAAAACACTTGTTGGATATTATGAAGCTGAAATTAAGACCAAAGTAGAACAAAATTAGAATGTAAACGTGTGAACAAAATGACCTCATGATTTCTAACCCCTCAAAATAGAAAGTTTTACCACAGTAATATTCATTTGCTTTCTTCCATTTTCAAGATCTCCTATTTCCTCTCTGCAGCTCCTCTTCTTTTTCCTTCCCATTGCGTGGGGGACCTTCTAAAGTTTCCATTCTCCAATGGCTTCTTCAAAGGAATGGGCAAACTTCATCTCCTTCATTGCTTCTTTTATGTATTTCCTTCTTATTATCTTCCAAATCCCTCTTTTCAGGTACTTATTACATTTCACCTCCCCCCTTTTTCTTCTCCAGTTTGTATGGCCTTCCTTTTTGTCTTTTATAGTATTTCAAAGAAACTGAATATTCCATGCCATCTGTTGCTTCTCTCTTTTCTTCTAGTCACCACATTTCATAAACTGGAAAGTTTAGCACAACAATTGTGCTATTTTGCTTAAACATTATTGCTAGGAACTGTGTCATTTTAACTTCCTTTGTTCTTTTTCATATATTTTGTTGTTCTTCTTGCTTTGCTAACTCCTACATGTCTGAGGGAAGGGAAGACAAAATGAGTTATGTGCATGAACAAAATAATGCACCAATGGTTCCACTAAACTCTCCTCCAGCTGATAAAAACACCATTTTTAGCATTCTAGCACTATTTTATGGGTTTGGCCTCAAATGGCAAAATCCCCTTGTTTAAGATTTGCTTTTACGGTAAAAAAAGTGTTTTTTTTTTAATAATTAAAAGCAATGCTAAACACTTTCTTAAATATATGCCAAAATCCCCAAAATCGAAATCAGAATATACCCAAATTATTGATTTGGTCTGCTGTGCAGGGTACCATGTAGATTTGGAATGTGCAAAACACCCATTGAGGTAACAACCTCTCAGTTGATGGCCAGTGAACTCTTCCCTACATATGTAGTTAAGTCCTTCTATATCCAGGGGCTGTTGCCAATGCTATCATCAAAAGAAGGACTCTTCCAAGGTATAGCAAATTGCTGAAATTATATAACATCAGTGCTTTGAGGAAATCTACTGCTGTATCTGATCTCCAGCGCCTAGAGGTAAACATTTACTCACAAAAGGACTCATATCCATCTGTGATTAGATAGAAACTTTTTGGTGATTCAATGATTTCAGAAATATCCCAACTTCTTTTTGCAGATTCTTGCCGGAAGCTACTTGTCTGTGGTGGGAGCTTTTATAGGTCTCTCAAGGCGTGCAAGAATGAGCCTGTTTGGGACAATGCTTATAATATGGAGTCTTGTCAGAGATATCGTTCTGGGACAATTTCATAACATGTTCCCCACAAAATCTATTCAAATGTACCCAACCTTGATACTTGCTGTTGTTTGTGCTTTTTTGTCAATTAAAAAGGATGTAAGAAAACTAATCCATAGTCCCAGAGCAAGGCGAGTCAAATTGTCGTGAAAGGTAGATGGAATCATCGGTGGAGTATGATACTGCGATATTGCAAAATTTGGTGGTATACTGTTTTGAAACCAAAAAAGCAAACAATTAGCCCACCATTGGAAAAGGGAAAGAAAACATCAGAGATGTATTTTCAGAGCAGCTTTGAGACCTAGTACAATTTTTTATTAGCTTCTTTCCTTTTCTGTATTAAAGCAAAAAGGATTTATTATATTTAATGTTCATTGTTGTATTTGATAACTTCATCAACATTTGTTCTCTAAAATTGCAGCGTTTCTGTCAAAAAGTTGCAGCTGAGAAAATAACATGTCACACACATCATCAATAGAATCAACCCTGTGTTCGAGCTAGTGTACCAATTGGTATGCCTTTATTAAATTGAAGTAACATTGTTCCACTTTAGTGTTAAATTGTTGACCTAGAAATCAACTATTTAATCATTTGTACCTGTGTCAGGTGTGTTTTGTATAGGTTTATTCTGCACTGCAATTATTATTATTTATGTTCATTTTACGATTTATGTTCAGGATTCGTGATTGTTCTTTTTAATAATGTGATGTCTAAAACTTCAATATATATTACTATTGTACCCGACCTGCCGGTGAGTCTAAAATATAATTTATGCAATATATTACTATTTTACCCTTGTTGATTCTAAAATATAATTTGCCCAACATGTTTGTATCAACACTATACTTGTAATTATATTGTATTAGGAACTGCTCCATTTTTCTATAAAAGAAAAAACAAGATGATGAAACTCAATATTTTGGTTCAATCACTTTGAAATATGGAATCCAAGGTCTTGAGTTGGAAAATTAAGAAGAGTAAGTTTGAGACGCATCCTTCCATAACAATGGTTTCTACAAACACCAGGTAACAGACAAAGACTAACGTATGTTTATCCTTAATTACTTTGTCTTCTTCTCTAGAAAAATTCCCACCTTATATTTAACCACAAATTAACACTACTTTGAGAATAAATGTGAGATAGTCAGATCCATATTCTCAAAAGCACCAACATTCTTTCCCACTACCCACTGCTGCATATCGAGAAATTCTTCAGAATTCGAAAGCTTTTCTGTCTTCATTTTTACCCTTGTTGTTTTTTGCTTTTTTTTGTTTGCTTTATTTTTAAACTCTTCAAGCTTATTCAGAGAAGCCTTACTGAGTTTGGAATTGGGTTTTACTTCTGTGTCTGGAATTTGCATTGTTAGTGTAGTTTCTGTCGCTGGGAACTTGTTTTGCTTTGTTGGGATTATAGTTTATGATAAAGGTTGATCAACGGTGGACTTTTGGCTAGTTCTGTAAGTGGGTTTTGGTTGTAGAGGGTAGAAATCGTGGGATAAGATTCTACAAGTGATCTTTTCAATAGTTTTCAGCTTACCAGTTTCTGAAAGCTGGGAATTTTGTTTTGAGAACCAGAAGCTGTGATGGTTTCTATATGGCCTTCTCAAGTGAAGTATGCATATTTTGCTAAATTTCAATAGATTTTAGATGTGGGTTTTAGTTTCCAGAAGCTGATATTGCCTTTGGAATTTAGAGTTTTATACTTGTATATAGGTTTCATTTGATACCTTACCTGTAGAGATGTTTAATACAAGCTTGCAAATGTCACTGAATTGCCGATCTCACTTATCAGTGTCTGTAACTAGGCAGAGAAATGTTTGTAAGAGAGTGTTGAATCCGGTTCTAGCTATGCCCCCGTCCTCAGTGATCTTACACACTGATGAAAGTGGGGAATTTCCTGAATCTAGGAACAGTTCTAGTTCAAGTAATGCTTCTTTAAGCAGCTGTGCTGGGTCCTTGCTTTGTCATCCTAATACTGTGGGAATAATGGGAGGAGGATCTGTTGATTCTACTCTCAGTTTCGTTAGAAAACTTGTTCATTGGAGTAAAGAAAATGAAGAGACTTGCATGCCCTTTGTTCTTTGCTCTGATCCAGTGTTGAATAGGGAGCTTTTATCCCTGGAGAGGAATTCTTCTTCTCTCTGCAGTAGAAATGCACGTTCGCAATTTGATCATAGCCCGATTGTTGAAAATTTACTAAGTAAAAGAGTTTTCCTTGAGAAATCAGGAGCTCAGTGCATTGTAGTGCCTTGTCATATTTCACACTCATGGCACGATGAAGTGTTTAAGGGATGTTCTATTCCTTCCCTTCACATGGCTGAGTGTGTTTCCAGGGAGCTTAAGGAAGCCAAGTTGAAGCCACTAGAAGCTGGAAGCCCTTTGCGGATAGGGGTACTTGCCACTGATGCGACTTTAAAAGCAGGGTTTTACCAAGAGAAACTGCAGAATGAGGTAAATTCATTCCTGATTGTTTGCCCTGAGAAATAGTACATGCATTTAGGTAAATGCAAATATATATATATTTATATATTCAAAAAAAATAGAATACATTTTGTCTGTTAAGGAGATCCTTTATGGTTGACCTTCATATGCTTGGAATGTTTTTGAAGGCACCGACTAAAGTTTAGGTAATAAATTTGCCAACTAAAAGTTTCAAAATATTAAGAAATGCAGATAAGAATATAACACCTGTAAGATTTTAAATAATGATCAATCTATTATTGGTTTCCATGATTGAGGCAATTTGGCCGCTGCCAGGGCGTGGAAGAGGGAAAGTCTAAGTGGATGTAAATATATATATACACGTATAAATACACATATATATTATCCTTCATAGCTTGTAGGTATCTCTTAACTAGTTTAGATTATATGTTTGGCATGATATGAGCGCATTTTATGTTTTTGATCATAAATAATCTCGCAAAAAGGTTCAATATCAGTGTTTTCGAAACCTTTGTAAGGTGTTCTCTCACTTACCATGGAGATCTTCAGTATCACTGTTTTTAAACCTTATGTACGCATACAGGGATTTGAGGTTGTGCTGCCAGACAAAGCAACCATGGAGCACACTGTAATCCCTGCAATTGATGCTATAAATAGAAAAGACATGGAAGGGGCACAAAATCTGCTGAGAATCGCTCTCCAAGTCCTCTTGGTGAGGGCAGTTAACACTGTTATCCTTGCGTCCAATGATATTTGTGATCTTTTGCCACGAGATGATCCACTTCTTAAGAAATGTCTTGACCCAATGGATGCATTGGCAATGTCAACTATCAAGTGGGCACAACAAGCTGTGAAGGAAGGTACATAAAGGCTGCTAAATTAGTAGTTTTATGCATTCTTATTGCGACTTTTTTTTTTAAAATTATTACAGGCTTTCCTAAGATTCTGGGGAATATGTTCTGAAAAAATGCCCCATATTGTTCTGTTCATTTGTCAATTAATAAAGTGTATAAGAACAGAAACTGCAAAGAAAATTATTAGTGAGAAGAAGTGCCTAAAGTCTTCCACGATCTGCTGACTTAGAACAATAGGTGATTGTTCTTTCTGAGGGTTCTTCGTCTTCAGTCAGCCATATTAAGCATGTCAGAGGATAGCTGCATGAATGATTGCCTTGCTTCAAATCTACATGTTTTTCAAGAACAAAACAAAATGATAAGAAAGTTACTTTCTGAAAGCAAACATGCAGCGAATCGAAGAACAACAAGGGTGAATGTAAGATTACTTCTGCAATGAAACAGGGAAGAAAAGCATTTCGTGTGGATTCATCCTCCCAATGCATCTCTTTCCACCACTTTTCCTTTCCATGAATTCTAATTTTGTTTCTCTTTGCACTGTCGGAGTTGAGTGGAAGTCTCGTTGGCTTTGGGCATGCATACACATGAATGTCTTTCATGCATGGGAATGGCAGAGCATCCTTGTAAATGCTTTTCAATTCTGGTAGATACTGTAAATAAAGAGATTTGAGTTTTGCAAATGGGCTTAAAGTTCATACCATCTCTGCTATCTGACTCAGTTTTATCTCATTGATTATTTCTTCCATTTTATGGCAATCTATTACTATAAAATGCCTCAGATTTTGAGCTAGAATCAACCATGTTATGTCCCTCAATGTTGAACATCCTGATATGTATACCTTGACAAGGCTTTGAAAGCACATTTGAGGTTCAACCACAGGGATTTGAGTCTGGTTAGGTGCTTTTGCCCTTGTTATGTCCATCTCAGTCTTCACTTCTTCCAAACTCTCACATTTACTAATCTGTATGTAATTTAGACACTTGAAGTTTGCTAATGATAGAATATTCAGTTGCTTTGAGTCCCTGAACGAGTGAAGACCAATCTGTTCGGTGCAGGTATGCAACATTTCAGCACTCATTAATCTCTCAAGAGCAAAAGCACTTGTCACTGACATGCTCAACTCATTCAGGTGGTTCAAGCTCTGCATTTCTTCTACTAAGCACTCATTGTTATCTTTGGCAGCCGATTTGTCGAAAAGAAAAGAACCCATCATCTTCAACATTTGCAGCTTTGAGAACCCAGATATCAACCCTCTTGGGATTCTGATGCCATCAAGTAAGTACTCCAATTTCAAACATTTCAGCTTTTCTAAACCCGTCAATTCAGTTGGTAGCTGTCTTATACCTGTATATGATAGATCCAAATGCTCTAGATATACAAGTTTTGAGATTCCCACCGGCAATTCTCTTATACCTCTATTAGCTCTAAAACATAGAATTTTTAGACCAGACATAAATTGGAAGAAGTCATTGTGGATCACCTTTAACTGGTTTTGATTGAGAAACAAAGTTTGAAGATCAGGACAGTAAGGTGGTTCGTTTAGAGCTTCAATCTTATTTTGCATCAATGACATTCTTTTTATACCTCTCGATTTTCCAACCTCAGGCACTTGAGTCAATTCATATCCGGCTCGAACAAAAGACTTCCACTTGTGTGCATAAAGCCTCCATGCTATCCACAAACACATATCACGAATTACATCATGCATTTTTACTGTCGAGTCACTTGCTTCTTCCAATAAACATGAATGAATAAGAGAACCAATGATTTGATGGCCTTGCTTTCGAGCTTGACTAATGCTTTCATATTCATCCATAAACCCTTCTACTATGCAGCAATCTATGAAAATTTCTTTCGGAATTCGATAATCTTCTGGGAATAAACTACAATATAAAAGGTAACAACGAACCGAGCCATTTGGTAAACAATCGAAAATGAATTTTAGAAGTGGATATACCTCTTCATCCATATCTGGAAAAACGGAATTAGCTGATCTCTTCAAGACTTGAATTGCATATTCCTATTCTTCAGGTGTTCTCTTGCAAGCCATGGCTCGACCGATGGTGATGAGTGCAAGAGGCAATCCTCCACATTCTCGAATGTTTGGATGACCATCAAGGATATCATTGCCAACATCATGTTCAAACAATTCCCAAGCCTGTTCTTCTGTCAAACATTGAACTTCAATCTTCTTATGGGCCCTCATTTGGCCACACACCTCATTAGAACGAGTTGTAAAGATTATTTTGGAACGACTTTCATAGGTTGGGAGAGGTATCCCTACCTTTAATACATCAACTCGTTCCCATACATCATCCATCAGCACTACAAATTTCTTCTCTCTTAGAACTCTGAAGATATCCATAGCTTTCTCTTCAGCAGATTTTTCTCCCCACATTCCACCAAAAAGGCCTATCCTCTTTGCAATGTCGTCTTGAACCTTTGCAATCCTAAACCCTTTAGACACCACTACCCATATCACCATATCAAATCCATTGGATGGAACACTGATCTTGTTATTGATTTCAGTCAAGATGCTGGTCTTACCAACCCCACCAACCCCATATATACCAACAATCCTCGCATGTTTTTCTTCAAGGATGCTCCACACCTTATTCAACATAGATTCCTTGCCTACGGAAGAGTTGCACTGTCTTTCAACCGCCAGAGCTGCGGGTACCTCCATAGCAACCACCTCCAAAGCTCCTTTTCTCTTTAAAACCTTAACATCGTGGAGTCTTTTGACCACCGTTTTGCTAAATTTGAGGGTAGACCTGTAATTCATGGAGCAACAGCCTCCCATACATAGGTTCTTCATTTCTTTTTTACCATCTATAATTCGTTGATCAACTTCGTTTATCATAGTTGCAGTTCTTGAAAGCTATCCTTGAACTTGGTTTAGTGGCTTCAGACATTGCTGTTCAGCAATGTTAACCTTCTTAATCACATCGGCCCTTTGCTCCTTTAATTCGTCCAAAGCTGTCTTCAACTCAGAAAGGCTTTCTTCAAGCTGGTATGTGTAGATTGCTTGGCCGGCAACACAATCCCAGCAGCCGCTGGTTATTTTATCACAACACATTAATTCAAAAGAGAAAATATTACCCATAGTTTATGGTAGATTGATCTAAGGAAAATTGCATCGAAAGAGAGGAAGAGTGATTAATGAACGGGATGAAGAACAAGGATGAGTCTAATTTATAGTCATCATAAATGGAAATGGAGACGAGGAGCGTGGTGGGTATATTTGATTTAAATAAATCTACTTAAATGAATTCGTTATTGGTTAAAAGCTCGATTAATCATAAACCTTTTGTTTATTCTCGTCAAACGCGTTCTGATTAATTTAAGCCATGTTTATGACTACTTGCTATAAATAGTCCAAATTTTCTACTCTGAGGTTTCAACTCCATTGGGTGTTTTCATTTTTAAATGCCCTGGAATTGAATTGTACATGTCTGAGTGACTTAATCGGGTGGAGGGTCGAGTCTAAATGCAACAATGCAAGTTGCATTTGTGTTTTGGTCTCATTTTTTCTTCGTTGACCATTCAAACTTCTTTTAAAAACTTGGTGGTGAAAGCCACTGTTAGATGATCACTCGCATAGGATCGGAATTTCAATATTTCTAGATGAAAGTATACCCAAACCCGTAAGTTTGAAGAGATTTGTTGAGCGGATTGACTCCTCTTGGAGAAGTCTTTGAAGTGTCATCCTCGAGAATGTCGACCTAATCCCTCAATGATAGAAAGTTTTATCTCTCTCCATGGAGAATTATATATGATTTACGGAGGGAGCGCACTGTATATGAATGTACAATCACTCACCACGAGACAATGTGAGCACTTACAAAAGCTTGGTGGGATTCGAACCCACCTTATGAAATATATGGTAGAGCTAACTAAGTCCCCATATATAATGTTGATAATCAAGGAGCAAAACAACTTAAGCTAGACAAATGTTAAATTATAAATAAAATGGGTTTAAGTCCAAATACAATGTTGCTTAACAAGGAGCAATTCGGCCCAAAATACTTGACCTAGACAAACTGGGATAAGGCATAAAAGCTTTATATGGGTTCTCTGTCTCAAGCTTGCGTCTTGAAGCTTATACAGAGCATCGCTAGCTCAACTACTCCGCAAAATGAATAAGGGTTAACACCACTAAACATACGAAATAAACAAATGGGCAAATAAAAATTGATAGTTAGATGTAGGCAGAAGCTTGAGTAGCTTCACAAAAACTTATAAATACCAAAAGCCATGGAATCGAATAAAGTATGACTAATCCCAATTCTTAACATAATTCTTGTTTTCCATTTTCTTCAAGACTTTAACTAACTTAAGACACCAGACTTCAGAGGATGCTTCGGAGTAACAACTCTGATACCTGCTAACTTGTTTCTTTATCTTGCAGCCCACCTAAAGCGTTGTTCTACCCCAATCTAATAGCCTGTCACAAGTAGACTTCAACACCTCTAATATGTCAACTATAGTACTTCTCTAAATATAAATATACACATATTCATATTTATTAAAATTTGATGTTGAAAGTTAGCAAATTGATCAAAGGCTAACATTACCGTACATGTGAAACTTCAAGATTATGACCAAAATATGGTTTTTCCAACGGAGAAGGTATTTTACATCCTCAACTTTTGCATATGTATAATATATATTCAAAATAAACAAGTAATTATTTATAATATACAAAGAGGTGGAGGTTGTGGTGACTCATCATGACGCTTCACTCAGCCGTAGAGATGGTAGGATGGTCAGAGTGTGAGTTACCTGCAAGGACTTGAGAGAGAGAGAGTGAGTGTCTTGGCCCCCTTGCAACACTTCTTACTCGGTTTGAAAGCACGATCACATAACGAATGTCACTTCTGTCATTAAAGTGACTCAAATATTCAATCAAACAATCAAAACATATTTAACGAGTTAAAAGCATGAAAATATTCAATTCAAACATCTATGGATCATTTCAAACAAATATCAAACTCAGTCAAGCCCTTAAAACAACACTTGAGTGACCAAAATACAAAAATTAGGAATCAACTGCCCAATAATTGGGCCAATGAATCGATAGAGGCCTTGTTGTCTCGAGACTTATCTTCCCTAAAGCTAAACTAGAATTATTGAATTCAAATATCTTCAGATACAGGATCATGTCTCGAGATTTTGTCCTCCATATCTCAAGACATACATACTATGTGAAAGGCAATGGTATGAAACAAAGAAATCTTTAAATTAAGAGATCTTGAGTTCGCAGATGTTTTTGTAGCTAGTGCGATAATCTTTCTTAGTAAAAGACGTTGACCTGCGAGAGTAGTGGGATGCGAAATAAGCTCATGAGATGCATATATAATATACATCTATATAGGGCTGAAAGAAAGAAAGAAAGAAAAAAGAGGTGAGAAAGTGGTTTGTCATTGTACTAGTCTAACAAAGCACAACTTAGTATGTGTATATTTTTTTGGCAAATCATCTGCATATAACTTTATTACTAGTACATAATTATATATAATTAAAGGAAATGAAAGTCCACACCATTATTCAAAGATGCTATGGGGCATCAAGACCATTAAATAAACTTGTGACATACATTTAGTCAACTTGATTTAATAGATTTTTCCCATGTACGAGAGTCACATAAAGAGAGACAAAATTGTTCTAACACCCAACTCTACATTTATGAAATGCCCACTTGCTTAATTGCTTCCCCTTCTTGTATTAGAATTATGTCAAGTTGAAGCTATTTTTAGTTGTAATTGCTCTCACCTCGCAAACCAATTGGAATAATCATTTTCAAAGACAGAGATACGTCATTGATTAGTTCTTAATAATGGGATTATACTAATAGATGAACTTGGTCACTCTCCATTATACATTTTTGCTTAAAGTTTACATGCCATTTCAAGAAAAAAATCATGTAAACAATACAACCAAGTTGGTATGGAAATTTTAGGAAAATACTTGAAGTAACCGAAATACCTTTCTCAAATTCATGTAATCTATACCATGTTCTTTCAACACCCATTTAAATTTGTTCAATGAAGAAATGGAAAAACCTTATATACTTGAAATTCGTGGCTGTCATTCACCCTAAAGATTTTCTTGAATTTTTTTTAGCAACAATTTTTTTACTTTTTTTTCCATAAAATATAAAAAAATATTGTAAATATTAAGATTTGAAGTCTAAACATATCGGATTCATCTTTTAAACCAATTTTGTTAATGTATTGAATAATTAAAAAATAAAACAATTTATGAGTTTGTATTTAAGATTGTGACCATGTATAAATTCATATGCAACCAATAAATTATGTATGTATAGGTAGGGACGAAGGCAAAGGGGGCAAGCAAGTGCCTTGACCTCCTTAAAATATAAAATTTCAACTTTAACTCTTTTAAAGTTCATAAAATTCTGAGTAAATAATGGTAAAATTATAGTTTAACCTTCAAAAATGATAATTTTTTTATTTAATCCTAAAATTATATTTAAACTTCCATAAAAATATATAATTTAATCTTTTAACATTCCAACAAAAATGTTCTGATACATTATAATATATATACATGATGAAATGGGAGATTATACCATACAAGAATTAGAATAAATCCTCCGAAATTCACTCTTTTCCATCATCCCTCATCACCGACAATTTCTTCTCCAAGAAAAAACCCAAACCAAGCTCAGCACCCAAAGCAACACAACCCCATGCCATGAACCCTAGTCTTATCACCTGTTCCAATAATAATCTAACTGAAGAAGAAATCTCCAAGCTCGAGTCCATCATCCAAACCTACCATACCTTTCCTTCATCCTCAAACACATGCACATCTTTACTTACACAACGTATCAACGTTCCCCTAAGTTTTATATGGCTATTCGTTCGCGATTTCGAAAACCCTAATAAGTACAAGCACTTTATCAAGAGTTGCACGATGAAAGGAGACGGAAGAGTTGGAAGTGTGAGAGATGTTACAGTTATTTCGGGCTTACCGGCGTCGACGAGCACCGAAGTACTAGAGGTATTAAATGACGATGAGCATGTTTTGAGCTTTAGGGTTGTGGGGGGAGATCATAGGCTGAATAATTATAGAGCTGTGACATCGGTTCATGAGTTTAAGGAAGGAGGAGGAGGAGGAGAGGTATATAGTATTGTTTTGGAGTCTTATTCGGTGGAGATACCTCAAGGGAACACTGAAGAGGATACTAAGATGTTTGTGGATACTGTTGTGAAGTTGAACTTACAAAAGCTTGCAGAAGTAGCCATGGCAGCAGCTTTGAATACATGAAATAAAGGTCCATTGGTAGATAAGCTATAGCATGGAGAAAGAGATTGTGATAAATGAGGATGATATTGTAATGGGTTATGTAAACGTGGTGTGATGGTAATGAAAATTTTACTTGCTCTCTCTCCCTATTAATTCCATTCAATATGTCAGGTTTTTGAAAGTATTGAAGGCAATCTCAAACATAACAGAAACAAAATATCAGACAAAATACGTATTAAATTCACAAAATTATATCAAACAAATAATGATATATCGTCCTGATATAGAATAATGTATTTTTTTTATGTTTTTTTGAAAAAAACAAGTTTACATTTTTTATTACATATTATTGACAAATATCCGTATCGTCGCATCTGTCTACCCATATTGGATGTTAGTTATGAGTTGTCTTTTCAGAAATAAATAGATTTATATAAATTAATGTGTGGTAGCATATGTTTAGGTGGGGAGCTAGCCTTTCACTCGTTATATGTACATATACATTTCCTATCCTCGAATAATTAAGTATATACTTATATGCTTCTTTTCCAATCCTACAAATCTAAATTTATTTATGTTCTTTCGAAAAAGAACAGTTCGATTTTTTTTATTTTTTATTTCAACTAATACTTGCATAGATACATTCTTTTAAGTGGTACCACACTTGTAAGTATATGAGTTATATGTATTAATTAAGTTGGTGGATTGAGTTCCCTCGTTTTTCAAACTGACATTTCAAAGGCTTTTTTTTTTAAAGGAATTGGTCCCTCAACTATACTATACGTACTTAGGAATATCATAAATGTCCAAATAATTAGAATTAATAAATCATGTTAATGAAAAGGGTTAATATGTACAAAAGTATTTTAACTTGACAACTTCTACCTACTTAGTACTTAAGCTTTCCTTTTAACCTAACTAGTACATAAACTTGGAAACAGTAAGTCAAGTTGGTATTTTTTTATTTGTACTTCATTAGCACAGTTAGATTTTAAGCTAGCGGTCAATAGAATGGTGACACATGTCATAAAAATAATAATAATAATATTTTTTTTAAAATAAAAAAATTTTAAAAATATGAAATTTATTTGTATTTATTTTTTATTTTGCATTCATAATGAATCTAGACAATCATTTGTCCAGGTTTACTCTGAATTTTTTTTAATAATTTTATATTTTATAATTTCAAAAGTAACAATACAATTTTCTTTTAAAAATAAACTCCATTTTATAAAAAAATTATTTTTTAAATTTTTAGAATATTTCTTGAATTTTAAAATTTTATTTCTTTTATTTCACGTGCACAATGAATTTGGACAAATTTATTTCTAGATACAAATGAATCAAGACAACCATGCGTCTAGGTTGATTCTAAACATTTATTTCTCTAGTAATTTTATATATTTTTATAGTAGGACTAGGCTTACTTCGGACCTAGATATTTTCAAGCTCGGATCAACTCGGGCTTTCTTGACCTTGGATTTTCTCGGGCTCAGATTTGTTACAAGCTCGGATTTTCTCGAACTCATGCCCTGTCGGACTGAGATTTTTTCAAATTTAGGCTCAGATTGAGTTGGGCAGGCTCTGGCGGATTCAGATAATTTGAATTTTATAAGTTATAAATATTTGAATTTTGAATGTAATAATTCATTTTACTTTTATACAATAACAACGCAATTCAAATTTGTCTTATAAAAAGCACAAATTATATATATTTAATAAAGTTATTTTATATAAAATAATTAAAGTGCTTATTTTAGGTAAATTTTATTATTTTATGATATTATATGAATTAACAAAAATATCTTTTATTGTTCATTATTATATTATATTGAAAGCTGAATAAATTTTTATTTTTCTAATTAAATTTATAAACCTAATACTCATATTCTAAAATATTTATTCCAAAACTCGAATAAATTATACTAAGCCCAAATCCAAATGATATACTCATTATTACTCAAACTCAAATTCAAAATAAACTAATTACAACCCAAATCTCAAGTCCAAAATAAAAAGAAATTAAACCAAATACCCAAATATAATTTGTAAAAGTTAAAGCCCAATTCAAAATCTAATTTAAAAATAACAGTATTTTATGTATTATTAGTTATAATTATAAACATGTATTTTAATATACTAAATTACACATAATTATTGATGTTATATCTTTTATTATAATCTATAACATAATAATAGTTATTATATTAATACTTATAAAATATATTATTTCATTATATAATACTATATCACATACTATAATAGTAGAGTAATACATAATATATTAATTATTATCATTTATTATATTGGTTGAAATATGCTCTAAGTTACTATACTTTTCTTACATTTGAAAATTAGCCCTCCTACTATATTATATAATGCTATATCATATCATATACTAATAGTTTATATACATGCATCAATGATTAAACTTTAGAATATCATGTAATACTATATCTTTTATAATATTCTATAATATAATAGTCGTGCATTATATATTAATTATTATACTAGTTGAAATATGCTCGAAGCCCCTATACTTTCGTAAATTTGAAAGTTAGCCCTTCTACTATAATGTTATATCATATCATATCATATGGTATATAATATATTAATAGTTTATATATATGCATAAATGATTAAACATTATAATATCATGTAATACTATAACTTTTATTGTAATCTATAATATAATAATAGTTATATAAAATATTAGTACATTATATATCAATTATTATTGTTTATTATTATACTGGTTGAAATATGTTCTAAGTCTCTATACTTTTCATACATTTGAAAGTTAGCTCTCTTACTTTATTATATAATACTATATCATATCATGTAGTATATAATATATTAATAGTTTATATATGCATTAATGATTAAACATTATAATATCATGTAATTACTATTTCTTTTATTATATTTTATAATAATAGTTAATAATAGTAGTACATTATATTATTGTTTGTTATTATACGAGTTTAAATATGGTCTAAGTCCCTATACTTCTTGTATATTAGAAAGTTAGTCATCCTACTATACTATATAATGTTATATCATATTATATATTAATAGTTTATATATATATATGCATAAATGATTAAACATTGTAATGTCATGTAATACTATATATTATAATCTATATTATAATAAGAGTTATACATAATAGTAGTACATTATATATTACTTATTATTATATATTATTGTTTATTATTATACTAGTTAAAATATACTCTAAGTCCCTATACTTTTTGTACATTTAAAACTTAGCCCTCCTACTATATTATAGAATGTTACATCATATCATATAATATGCATTGATGATTAAACATTATAATATCATGTAATATTATTTATATAAGTATTAATATTTTTAGTAATATTTATATATAATAATATTATTTTATGTATTAGTAACACTAATACATTAATAATATATTATTATATTACCATTAAATTTTAATTTTATAGATTTTAATAATTACTAATTTTATATATTTATTATACATATATAATTATAGTATTAAAAATATTTTATATTAAATTAATGTTTTTAAAATTTTATTTCACTTTATAATTTAACATAAAAAAATATTATTAATTACTTTGTCTATTAATAAAATTTTAATGTAAATATACAGTACTTATGAATATATTTTCAAAAAAAAAGAATTATCAATTATTTATATTTTAAACAATAACATAAAATTATATTAATTATTAATGTCTATTATGATTGTTCAGCTATAAAATCGGACTTTTTCGAATTTTTAATTAAATTTATCTCAGGTTCCGGTCAGATCGATCTTGGGCTCGGATCTGTTACGAGTTCGAACTTTCTTGAACTTAGATCCACACGGATAAATTTCTGAGTGTAAATTTATTTTTTCAGCTCTAATTTCGACTAGCGCAGGTGTGACACCCTCATTTTTTGATAGAATTCTAAAATAATATTTGAAAGAGCATAAGTCTGATCATGTTGCATTGTTAGAAATGAGAGAGTGGGATTCCATTTTTCTCATCAAATTGAGGCAATTGGTTTCTCTAGAAGGATTCGACTATGTTGGAATGAGTCAACATAGAGTTAGGTAATTTATAGTCATGCCAAGATTTTACGAAAGTCCTTAACGCAAAATAAAAAGGATAAATTTGTAGGAATGCATGCAAGGTGGTTGCTGTTGACGGCCTATTAAAATGTTTTTATCCTCGACTAAGAAGAAAGGTGGGGCATTGTGTTGGATGTCCTTTTTCAAACAATTTCTTTTTGATAATTCCTTGCGTGACATGGATTTCAAAGAGTCATGTTCTTGGAATCGCAAATATGGAATTGGATAAGAAGTTTCGAAACACAGAGGTGTATCATCTCCCGAAAAGAAGTCTGATCATCTTCGGAAATATGGTAGCGAGGTTCATTAACGATGTCAAGATGTGGAACATGCATGTTTTTGGGGACATTAACAAACAAACAAACAAAAGGGAAATGTAATAGCAAAAATCAAATGGGTACAAAGGGTGGAAGAGAATAACTGCAGATGGAATGGGAGGAGATTTTGGAATATAGGAGGAATTATTATGGAAGCAAAAATTAAGATGTGATTGGCTAGCATATGGAGATCAAAATACAAAATACTACCAGTCGTACTTTGGTTAAGAAAAGTCGTAATAGGATTAGTGCCCTCAAGCGGAATGGGGATGAGTGGAGCTATGATGAATCAAAAGTTATTTCTTACTTCCAAGGACTTTATACATGGAAGGGTTAAATCCAGGGGACTTTTCAATATGAGGCTATTTTCCTTCTATTGATGCTACAGATATGAGGGTGTTACAGAATGACGTATCCGATGAAAAAATATTGTTCATCCTGTTTGATATGTCACCACTTAAAGCATCGTGTATTGATGCTCTCAATATACAGTTCTTCTAAAGGCAATGAAGCATAGTGGGAAAGTCGATTTGAAATATGATTAGAAGAGTGTCGAAACTTTTTTTTTTTTTTGAGTTTGAAAAACGGGTATCGACTTTTAAAATGAAAACGGAGTCGCCACCGATCCTTTATTATGATGTGATCGAATCACCTTGAAAATAATTTTAGGTCTGCGAATTTTGAGAAAACAGGTTCAGGAGTCGGTTACGCACGAGAAAGGGTTAGCACCCTCGTAACGCCCAAAATTGGTACCGAATCAATTGTCTAATGTCTTAATGTCGAGATTTTAAAAAGATTTTAAAATACAATCCTTTTATTTTGAAGTTAAATTTGACTTTTAAAAACTATGCATTTTGAAAAGGATATCTGATTATTTGGGCCAAAAGAGAATATCAAAATCCAGTAAGTTAGGGTTCGATTTCACCAAATTCTCAAATATCGAATATTGCCTTTATTTTTATTTGTTAGAAAAATCCTCGTCTCAAGAAAACAATACGCCATACCCAATGCGTTAGGACACCACGTATCGAATTCTCGAGAATGAGCTATTTATTTATTTTGATTAAAGCACATCCTCGATTATTTAGATTCAACGAGAAAAATTAAAACCCAATACGTTAGGACTCAATTCTCTCGAGGATTCCAAATTTCGGGTATTGCCTTTATTTTAAAAACGAGACGACAAAATGCCACATCCAGTAAGTTAGGATCCAACATTTTGTAATCTTAGGAGCTTTATTTTAACTATTGTATGGTTTTACCAAAAAAAATAGATACTCAATGATATAAATTCATCGAGAAGAATTGAAGCCCAGTAAGTTAGGGCACAATTCTCTCGAGAATTATTTAACACCAAGCCCTTTTTTGAATTTTGAAATGAAACGATTATAATATCTTAATGAAATGAAATTCTTACAAACAATATGATTGATTAACAATATACAAAGCAAATGATGAATAACAAATTAATTCTACAATGTGGAACATCCAAACGTATAATGCATTAACAATGATAATCAAATAAACTAATAATCCATCTTACAAATAGCCAAAATAAGTATAAAAATAATTTAATCGCAAGTAAACCAATTGAAATAATAATAAAATGAATAAAAATTTAAAACATAAAACAATATAAATTTCAAAATATAATACATTTTATAAATATGGATATATATTAAAATAATTCCGTATAAATTATTCATGTAGATATGGCAATCACGAAAATCATGGTGAAAATAAAATTTGGGACTATATTCTAAAATACATTATTGAGAAATATAAAGTAATATATCAAATTCTAAAAATATATTAAGTGTGATAAAATAAATAATAATGTATCAAATTGGAAAATAAAAGTATAAAAAAGGGGGTTTGTAAACAATATTAAGCCAATAGTAAAGAAAAACTAATGTTTAAAAACATATGAATATAATAATAGATTTATCCAAAAACTTTAAAGACAAAACAAAATACGAAGGAAACGTTTTTTGGAATTGAAAATAATAATCTACAAATTTTAAAGCCAAAGTTCCAAAACCTAAATAAAATTAGAATAATAATACAGAGAAAACAAAATTAAACAAATATCAAATAGATTTCAAAATATTGGTATAGAATGAAATTAAAATATAAAATACAAACTAAATAATAAATTTTTTATGTTTTAAAATTATAATAATAATGAATTTTAAAAAGCTACCTAAAGTTAAATATGAAAGTAATACTAAAAGATATTGATAATATGTTAATGTAAAATTAATCATATTTAAAAAAATTGTTATGAAATAAGAAAACAGAAAAAGGAAACCAAAATTAAACTAAATCGAAACCAAATTCAATATTGTAGGACCAAATCAGTAATTAAACATAAAATTGGATATTCAATGCCAATCACGTGAAACAACATCGTTTAAAATTGGATCCAAATGAAAATAAAGTTAAATATGCGGTACAAATTAAGAAAATGGTAAGAAAACTGAATCGAACAACTCCCAAATGAAGAAGGGCTCATAGTGCAAATAAACCAAAATGTCAGAACGCGCGGATCCTTCCTGGGTCAAATTGGATCATCGGGTCACAGGGCTATACGACGTCATTTTGAGGCCACTAAAACTGGCCACAAACGACGTCGTTCTACAGGCGTATTAAAAGACAGAAAAAAAAACTGTTAAACCATTCACTATTTCAGAATAAAAAGGAAAAGAAAAAAAGGATAAAAAAACCTTAAGGGTTTCGTTCCCTTCCCAAGCGCCGCCCTTTGCCTCAACTCCGATTACTAGAGGAGGACGCGAGCTTCAACGGCGCCGACGACAAGGTAAGATTCCCTCCCTTCTTTATATTTTTCGAATATAAAAATCAGAACAAATCGAAGAAAACGCAAGAAAATAAGAAAATAAGAAAATAAAAATAATAAAACCAAGTCGAACGATCACCTAAACGATGTATTCTTTTCTGTTTCTCAATTCTTTTGTGTTTTTTGCATTGATTTCGTGTCTTCTCTTTACAAAATGCCGAAAAATGGCTTTTTATTGCCAAAAATAAAAAAGAAAATTACCAAAGAAAGTTCATTTCGCTTCTTCTCTTTTTTTTCTATTATTTCTTCCATTTTTTCTCTACTGCCTATTGTTGTTGTTGTTTTGCTGTGTTGTTTTCGTCTTCTTTGCAGGTACGGAGGACAGCTGGTGTACGGAGCCGTACGATGACGTGGCGCGGAGGCTTGATGCGTGCTGAAGGCAGGAGCGGCGGCTGAGTTTAGGGTTTTGGTCTCTAGGGTTTGCTGTTGATTTTTTCTGTTTTGGGCTGCGAGTATTTGGGCTTGGTTTTAGGTTTAGGCTAGTTGGGTTTGGGTTAAAGCTGTTTAGGCTAATCGGGCTAAGGACTGTATTTTGAGTAGTGGATTTGGGCCATCTGGGCCATCGAGCCCGTTGCTTGTAAATTGACACTAAAAATTGGACTATTATTTTTATTATTTTTTTTGTATTTAATATTTAATTTGGGCCGGGCAGATTTGGGTTATTACAACTGCCCCTCTTTGCTCATTGTCGTGTAACAGGAATGCAGCAAAGCCTTTGATAAGGCCAATTTTGCCCAGTCATGCTGGACCTTGGTGCTCTTCTTCTTCGAGTTGTCTCATTCCATCCTACTGCATCTTCAGAGGTATAGGAATTGGTGCTTCGATCCACTCCACTGTAATATCAGGGAGATAGGATTTGTAACTTGTAACTTTGGAAAGTAAGATTCGTCATTGTGGCTTTAATCTTTTTAACTGCAATGTCGGGGAAGCAAGATTCACCATTGTGGTTTTAATCTGCTTTACTGCACTGCCTGGGAATGTAAGATCTGTAATTCTTCGGTCTATTCCACTGTAATCTTAGGGAGATAAGACCTGATGCGATCTACTCTACTGTAACTCCAGAGAGATAAGATCCTTTATTTTAATCCGCTCCACTGTAATCTCAGGGAGATAGGATTATCAGCTTCAATCTGCTCCGCTGTAATCTCAGGGAGATAAGATCTAAAATTATTCGGTCTATTCCACTGTAATCTCAGGGAGATAAGATTTCTGGCTTCAATCTGATGCGATCTACTCTACTGTAACTTCAGAGAGATAAGATCATTTATTTTAATCCGCTTCACTGTAATCTCAGGGAGATAGGATTACTAGCTTCAATCTGCTCCGCTGTAATCTCAGGGAGATAAGATTTCTGGCTTCAATCTGATACGATCTACTCTACTGTAACTTCAGAGAGATAAGATCCTTTATTTTAATCCGCTCCACTGTAATCTCAGGGAGATAGGATTACTAGCTTCAATCTGCTCCGCTGTAATATCAGGGAGATGAGATTTCTGGCTTCAATCTGCTCCACTGTAACATCAGGGAGATAAGATTCACCATTTTTGATTAGGAATTCTTCGGTCTAATCCACTGTAATCTCAGGGAGATAAGACCTGTGGCTTAAATCTGCTTCCTTTCATTTGAAGATAAGATTTACCGTCTTCGATCTGCTCCGCTATTGCTTAGGGAGACAAGATCTGCAATTTTCAACCTATTCCACTGCTGGTCAGGGACATAGGACGTGTGGCTTAAATCTGTTTCCCTACTCCTGGGGAAGATAAGATTCGCCATCTTCGATCTGCTCCGCTACTGCTTAGGGAGACAATATCTGCAATTTCCAACCTATTCCTCTGCTGGTCAGGGACATAGGACTTGTGGCTTAAATATTTTTCCCTACTCCTAGGGAAGATAAGATTCGCCGTCTTCGATCTGCTCCGCTACTGCTTAGGGAGACAATATCTGCAATTTCCAACCTATTCCACTGCTAGTCAGGGACATAGGACTTGTGATTTCACCGATCTGTTTTCTGGGGAACATGACCTGTATAATTCGTTTATGAACTTAATTATACCTAATGATTAGGATGGCATGATCAAAATGTATCAAATGCTCCTAACTAGACATGTGTGAATGGTGTTTGCATGAATGCAGAATTTTCTTTTTCCGAGAATGATCCCGCTTAGGTTGTCATTACTCGAAGTTTATTAAGGCTTTGTGACTGACGTGCTACAACGCCTTCTCGCTTGACCGGCTTCTTCAAAGAATCACTTAGTCAAATTGCCCCACTGTAAACCTTAAAGTTTAATCCATTAGGGCGCACAATTTGTGCCATCAATCTCCCACTGCAATCCCAGGGTAGAAATAGGTGACTTTTCCTCAAACCTCTCTTATCATAATTCAAGGATATAGGATCTAAAGCGTTCTGGTTTCTTACACCATTCTCAGGGTGTCGTACCCAAACTCAAGCGCAAATGAATGCTCTCTTCTCTGAGGTAACCCCTTCCTCTTGCCTGATGATCATTGTTTTTTTTGTTTATTAAAGTTTTGTCACCAACATGGCGTCTTGTCAATCAACGCATTTGACAACAAAAATCCAAAGAGAAAGTCTAAATTTAGACTATTCCTTCCCAAATTTCCAACCTTTAAATTTGGTGTGTTCTAAACAATAGTCCTGTTTCAGGCTCCTATATTATTTAGAAACTTTTCAGAGTAATATGCAAAACTTCCTTTGTGAAAGTTTTATTAGTCCATTAATCATTATTCCAATGCAACATGTTTGCAAAAAGGACATAACAATGGATAAGAATAAAGTTGGTTCTGAGCATAGCTCGAAAGAACAAATTATCAAAAATAGTAAAGAAGGATGACAAAGAAATTAATTGGGAATGTATATCTTGGAAAAGAAAAAAAAGTATTCCAAGAACAACAAATAATATGAGAATTGGGTGCCCCAAAAATCGCAGCTTGAACTTCTCTATACAAACTTTCTGAGGACCATTTTGAGTTGGACATATGTTTAGGAGATCTACAGTGCTCTGTCGATGCCCCAAGATGTCGCCTATCCTTTCCTGTTGATTCAGGCATAGCAAGATCACCACATGCCCCAATCTGATCAAAATTTGAATTGCTCTGATCACCTCATGCCCCATTCTGATCAATATTTGAGCCGCCCTTTTCGGGTTTTCAACTCAAATCCCCTTTGGCCTAAGGTGCCCTTTGCGGGTTTTCCCTTTAGCCTCTCAATTTTTACTTTTTCATTTTCATCACTTTTTTTACTCCGGGTGCCTTTTGCGGGTTTTCACCTTAGTTCTTTCTTCTTCTTTAAACGAAGTATTTCTTAACTAGATCCGAGTTTACAGGATTAACAATTCTCACTTAGGATCATGCTCCTCTGAGAAAGGTCTTCTTTACAACACAAGGACATTCCCAGTTTGGCATTCATTTCCTTTTATAATCTTTTTGTTGAGGAAGGATCTTTTTCAACATCCAGCTCTCTCGTGGAATTCTCGAAGACGACCTTGTTTATTATGGGCTCGTATCATTTGTTTCTGGTACATCCGACCCTGATGAATAGCTTTTAACCCTTTTCCTAGGTCCAATTGATCACATCGCGATTGGATCCTTCCAACTCTAATACCCGGAGAGAGGGGATTTCAATAGGTAAAACTACCCCAATCTCGTAAACCAAAGAGAACAACGTTGCTCTAGTAGAAATCTTGATAGATGTTCAGCAAGAAAGGAGGGCAAATGGTAATTTCTCATGCCAGTCATTGTAAATATCAGTCATTTTTGCAATTCATTATCTTGTAATATAGTGACAAACCATGGTGTCTGATTTTGAATTAATTACAGCTCTCAACTATCGCGTTGTCATTCAAGTTCAATACCATCGGCATATGATGACATTAACGCATGCAGTAGCCTCTATCCATTTGATGAAGTAATTAATGATCTCAATAGTGAAGCAATGCCCATTAGAAGTCTTCAATAATGGTGATGTCTATGCCCCATTTTGCTCAAAATTTGACTTGCCCTTTTCGGGTTTTCAACTCAAAACCACCTTTGGTCACAAAGCGCCCTTTGCGGGTTTTCACCTCACCTTCTCCTTTTCTTTTCTTTTTTCCTTTTTTCTTTCTCTCCTTTTTATTATCATTTTGACTTTGATTTTGATTTTTATCTTTCTTCTTTTTTGTTTTTTATTTTTTTTGAAATTGGATCTGAGCCCATAGGATTATGCAAGTCCATGTTATCCCTCTCGAAGAATCTTCTTTGATATCGGATTTCCTTCATAGAGCCTTTTGGGGTGACACTACGACTAAAAACTTTTGATCTTCCTCTTTCATCATGATGAGATCCAAAAAAACTTGAAGAGATGAAAACTCGAATTCAAATGGGCCAAGCTATACTGAGCCAACGAGAAAGGCATTGCCCCTACAAAGAGTTGCATCGTTCATACTGCAAATATCTGCCATCGCGCTGAATTTCTGATGATTCCTTGTGAGGTAGGATCTATCGGTTCTCTTGTCCTACCATCCTCAACAAGTCTGAGATAAGCTACAATCTTTGTCATTTTCAAAGTTATAAGATCCGTCTAAACACATGCCTCGCTCAAGAGGAAAATCTGAGTTTGTAGTAGAGTCATTCACGTAATTGATATCCGGGGACCCATAATTAGTACCGAAGAATATACGAAAGAATGTATAAATTCATGAATAATTATTTGTACAATATGATTGTGAATGAATGAATGATGTGGAAGAAAATCCAAAAGAATGAAATAATCAAAAAATAATTATTCAAAAGGAACGAAAGAACATTGGCTCAAAAGTGATCACAAAGATGTATTTCATTAGAATAATAACGTTCAGACATTAGCCTATTTCACAAAGGAAATTTCTATCATTTTTAGGCTAAAAACAACAAAATGTTCTGAACATTACTTTAAAAAAGCTCTAGAGACTATAGGGTTTTCTTCCGCAGTCGAATTGCTTAGAACACTTCCACGTTTATAAGGGCGGATATCTAACAAGGTCCCTTCTTCAGTTGCTTGTGCATTGCATTCACTCCACTTATCAATTATGATTGGGTAATGGATTTTCCGCACTGGAGGAATCATCAAATTTAACGACGCCCATACTAATAAGCCTTTCAATCAGTTTCTTAAGGGCAATGCAGTTTTCTATGGAATGCCCCGTATTTCCCGCATGATATTCGTATTGTGCATTTGCGTCGTGCCATCTAGGGTACGGAGGCTATGGAGGCTTTGTGTAGAGAGGGGCAACAATGCGCGCGTTGAATAAGCTTTAATACAGCTCCTTATACGACATCAGAATTGGTGTGAACTGAAGCTTCTCAGTACTTGATTTCATTCCAGATTCTTGTCTCAATGAACCTTGTTGACTAGTGACCCCTTTACTAGGATGACTTGCTGACCTTGAATAACCTATATTATTCATCTCATCTTCTTTTCCCCTTAAGACTGATTTTTGGTTACTCTCTCCAACCTCTATTCTTCCATTTCTGATGGCATTTTCGATCATTTCACCATTCATGATTATATCTAAGAAACTCTTTGAAGCACTTCCCAACATGTGAGTGATGAATGGGGCCTTCAAAGTGTTGATAAAGAGCATTGTAGTTTCTTTCTCTAGGAATGACGGCTGGACTTGGACTGCAACTTCTCTCCACCTCTGTGCATACTGTCTAAAGCTTTTATTCGATTTCTTTTCCAAATTTTGCAAGGTGATTCTGTCAGGAACCATATCCGTTACATGACTGTATTGTTTCATGAATGCCTGTGCTAGGTCCCTCCATGAACCAATCTCGGTATGGCTCAACTGATTGTACCATTTCGATGCTGCTCCAATGAGACTATCCTGAAAACAATGTATTAATAGCTGATCATTGTTAATATACCCAGTCATTCTCCTACAGAACATGGTGATATGGGCTTCTGGGTAACTGGTCCCACTATATTTTTCAAATTCAGGCATCTTAAACTTGTGAGGGAGTACTAAGTCTGGAACCAAGCTCAGATCTTTTGCATCGATTCCATGGTGACTATCGGCGCTTTCCAGGGCTTTGAATTTTTCCTCCAACCATTTACACCATCCTCTCATTGTTTTGGCAATTTTGCGTTCGCCTTTCCTTTTTCAACCATTTCATCGAAATCGGGAATAACAAGATTCACTGGGTTATCTCTAGGATTAGAACCTGATCCAGCCTCAGCCTGAACCTGCACATGCGGAGGCGTAAAGCCTGGAAGATAGGTGGGTCCAGTCTTGTCTTCATCATCATTAATCATAGGGCATTTCCCCTTATTAATTCCTTTTAGTAATTGCGTCAGCTCAGTCATCATGTCCTTTCGAGACTCCCGCATCCTTTCTGTCATGTCCTATTAAATTTTTTTCAATTACTCCTTCATTTGTTTCTGTAACTGGTCTTGCATTTCTTTTTGCATTTGCTCCAATTTCTCTAATCTTTGATCCATTTCTTTGGCTTTGCGTCGAGTACCGTAAGGATGTTTGGTTGATTGGTTTTTCAGATTAGCTGAAACAAATTTACTCAATTAGACTCTTTCAATGGACTCTAATGCATATAATGTAAATGCATATAATGTAAACGCATGAAATGCATGCCTAAATAGACGTTGAATCTAATTCAATTACATTTAGAAAACTTTTTTAGAAAGCAAATTCCTTTACATAAAGCGGAGGCATGTACGGCTTCGCCCTTATATTCCAAGAGACAATATCAATCTTTTTCTTCATCAGCATGTTTGAGATAATCTCGCCAATTTCCAATATATGTCATTACTAGCTCTTTTTCTTGATATTGGTCGCAATCCATCACTTGCCCATCTTCATAAAGCTCGTCAGCTTCTTTAAGGGAGTTGGAACGTCGAAGGCTCTTAGACAATCACCTTGAATCCTCAGGCTACGAAGCAAGGTCGCGAACTCTTCCATGTGTTTTTCATAATATATTAAGGTAGCCATATTGTTTTCCACTTTATCAAGGAATCCGTATTCCATGACAAACTTTCTAATTTAGTAATTGGACTTGAATCAATATCTCTTTCCTAAGATGCAAATGCAATGCAATGACAATCAAGACACAGCAAAAGGGGTTAGTACAAAACAAAAGTAAACAAGGAAAACAGAAAGTACCTAATCAGGTAACCACTAGGGATTTGGAGTGGCTCTACCTAGGTTAAGTTCCTAAGTCCACTATATGAGGTTTGGTTCTAAAGTCAAGGTACCCGAACCAGCAGATTCCTCGATCCTCACCCATTATAGGCTCATACAGACCGAGTTCGATTCAGGGGAATACATTTCCCTATGGCTGCACAGAGATAAAAATCTCACGAAGACATAGGTACGGATGTATCCCGAAAGTGATTCACTATCCTGCATGGAGGTGAAAACCTCACGAAGGAGTAGCTTCTCACTCCCACTTAGAGGGGTAAGACCAAAATAGCCTTTGTGCAATATGATGCCAAAGTATAAAACACAATTTACAATAAACCTACAAACACATGCAAAGAGAGGATCGTAATTTTTCAAATCGAATTTTCAATTTTCGATAATAAGACAGAAAATAATCAATTTACGACTTGACTCTCTATCGTCCCCAGTGGAGTCGTCAAGCTGTCGAAACCATTTTTTTTTAGTTTGAAAATTGGGGATCGACTTTTAAAATGAAAACGGAGTCGCCACCGATCCTTTATTGTGATGTGATTGGATCACCTTGAAAATAATTTTAGGTCTGCGAATTTTCAGAAAATAGGTTCGGGAGTCGGTTAGGCACGAGGAAGGGTTAGCACCCTCGTAAATCCCAAAATTGGTACCGAATCAATTGTTTAATGTCTTAATGTCGAAATTTTGAAAAGATTTTAAAATGTGATCCTTGGAAAAGAAAATTTGAATAAAATAAACTGGATGATGAGACTCACTTATTTCAAGGAAATAAATTGACACACTCAGTAAGTTAGAGTGTAACATTTCAAATCCTCGAAATTAAGTTTATCTCTTGATTTTTAAAACCTATGCATTTTGAGAAGGGTATCTGATCATTTGGGTTAAATGAGAAAATCAAACCCAGTAAGTTAGGGTTCGATTTCACAAAATCCCTAAATATCAAATATTGCCTTTATTTTCATTTGTTAGAAGAATCCTCGTCTCGAGAAAACGACATGTCACATCCAATGCGTTAGGGCACAACGTGTCGAATTCCCGAGAATGAGTTTTTTATTTGTGTGTTAATTAAAAGGGATATTCGGTTTCTTAAATCCCGAGGAAGATTGGAATCCAGTAAGTTAGGACATAATCTTTTCGAGGATCCCCAATTCCGAGTGTCACATTATTTTGAAAACTTTTGAATAAAATGTCTGCGATACTTGAATGATATCGGACGTAATCTCTAATGTAGCACGATTGAATGGTAACGTATGAGATAATTGGTAATTCGAACACACACTAAAAAAATAATGACCAAGCAATAGATAAATGTTAACAAGAATAGTCACAATAATTTTAATCCTATTATGCAAGCATCAATATTACCAATTAAACATCGAATGAATTAATAATCGATTTTAAAAATGTACACTAAGAAAGCAATGGCAACAAGAGAAATCAATCAATAAATTATACATGCCAAAGTCTTAAGATGAACAATATATATACCAATACATAATATTTTTCTTTTAAAATAATGCCTAATAAGTCCGAAATAATAATACATGACGAATTTAAAATAAACATATAACAAATCTAATATAATAATACATAAAAATTTATGATTTTAATAATATATTATAATTTAAAAATAATACATAATGAAATTAAATGCTAATATATGATTGTAATATAAAAAAGTTTAAAGTATAGTACGCAAAGTAATTTATACATATATATATATAAATAGATAAATAAAATATAAATAACATAATCACAATACCAATAAGGCTACTGGCGTCAATGATAATAAAAAGGATTAAACTAATTAATAAAATAAAATTAAAAAAACAAAGAGGATCAAATTGAGTTTTAAGCAAAATTAAAAGGGAAAAACGAGAATGAAACAAAATGGAGGGCCAAAATATAATGCGCAGATAACTTGGGGGATCAAAACTGCAAATAAACCAAAGCCCCAAAACGCAACACTTCAATGGACTAAATCAAAACAAAATAAAACATCGTGGCTAAATTAAAATAAAAGAAAATAACGAAAAAAAGGCCAAATTGTAACGCGCTACGAAGTCAGAGGGACTGCGCACGCAAATATACCGTTTGAAGAAAACACGCGGATCTCCCCCAGGGTCGGGTCACCGTTCGGGTCGGAGGCTTCTGAACGGCATCGTTTTTAAAGCTACTGAAGCATGCTTAAAACGGCGTCGTTTCCTTCATGATTATTGTAAAATAAATAAAATAAAATAAAAACCTAAAACTAAACCTAATCTGCTATTTGAATCAAAAACCTAAGCTCTCCCCTCTCAACTCCGCCTCGTTCTCCAACTCTAAACCCGATCTGACTCCGATTCAGACGGAGCAAACCAGGTTCCGATGGCGCCTACTCTGGTAAGACACTCATTCTCCTCCCTTTTTTACTTTTTTTGCTCTATATATATGCTTATATATATATATATTTAATGGTAAACAAAACAAAAAAGAAAAAAAGCAATCAAAAAAACAAAATGGAAAAGAGGAAAAGAAAACCTTTTTCTTCTCTATTGATTTCGTGTTTTTGATACAATATGCGCCTGTGTGCTAATTGTGTATATCCTTTATAAAAATTTGGAAAATGGCTTTATAGCTGAAACAAAATCAATCCAAAAATACAACCAATATCTTTTTTCTTTTTTCTTTGCTGTCGTTTTCTGTTTGTTTGTTTTTGCTTGTCTGCTTGTGTGCGTTTGTTGCATTGCTGCGCAGGTGCAGTCGTACGAGGGCCAGCTGGGGCGTACGAATTCCGACGTGGCGTGCGAGGCGGTGTGATGAGGTCACTGTTGCGGCGGCTGAAGGGCGGTGATGCTAAAGGCTAGGGTTTCGGGCATATTTTGGGCTAGGTTGGGCCGAATTAGGTTAAATGATTTGGGGTTATTGTGCTAGGCTTAGGCTAGTTGGGCTAGGCGTAATTGGTGTGTTAGTAATTGAGTTCTTGTAAATGGACACTGTGGTTTTTGGACTATTTTTATTTTATTATTTTTATTATCGGGCCGGGCAATATTGGGCCATTACAAAGAGTGTTTCAAGGTCAAGAATTGGATCCAGACATCGGTTGCCTAAGTTCCTAAGGTGAGTGGTTCGAAAATATTCACACATTTTCAACTGTGCTCTGTGTTATAGAAAATGATCACTAAAACTATTGTGAATAAGCGCAGTACGTCTGTTCTTGTTGCACCTAACCAAGTCAGTTTTGTAGTAAAGAGGAATATTAGGATAATGTTTTGATAATTGAACTTGTCGTGGTAAGAAAAGGTGGATGGCTAGAAAATTTATTATAAGCTGAGGTAGGATTTTTTGGAAGATACACTCCATGAAGAAGAATTACCTATTCAAACCATATAGTTGAGTATGCGATGCATATCGTCAACCTTGATGCACATTTCATAGAATGGTGGCTTCGGAAAAGAATTCACACTTTCTCAAGGCCTTCCACAATATGATCCTTTTCTGCTATATTTATTTGTATCGGGATGGAGCATTTGGGTCATAAGATAAATAAAATATTGGTGGAAAAAAAATGTATAGCCTATCATCTTATCCAGACACGAACAACCAATATCTTATTCGGGATGGAGCTTTTGGGTCATAAGATAAATAAAATATTGGTGGAAAACAAATGTATAGCCTATCATCTTATCCAGACACGAACAACCAATATCTTATTTTTACTTTGCAAATAACCTGATATTATTTTGCAAGGTAAATCCTAAGCAAAAAAAGGTAGAAAGTAGGATTCTAAGACAATTTAGCCAATATTTAGGTCATAAAATTAATGGTTAGAAAATTTAAATTTCCCCCTCTTTTTTCAAATATGATGGAGCAAGTTTCAACTTTGGTTAGCGATGGAACCTAGAGTCGATAATTGTTCAAGAAAAACATAGTGTAAGTGATGATCAAAGTAATGGTTGCAATGACCACTTTAGATGGCATTGGGATAAACTCAACAAAAACAAAGCACGTGAAATTGTTTAAGCAGTTCAGTTTCCCTGTTCCAACAAAGCCTAGCTCAGTCAGTAAATTCACTATCTTTAATCCATATACAACAAATTGTTCAAGTCCTATCACACCTCAGTATAACAACCTCATTTTTGTACCTAAAGATCTAGATCACTCACCCAAGGGCGAAGGCAGAAATTTTTTTTAGGGGGCCAAAATTAAATTTTAATTTTTACGATAGTAAAAAGGCAATTTCACCATTTGAATAGCCTATATATTTATAATTTTTAAAGTATTAAATCAAATTTTTATTATTTTTAGGGGAGTAAAATGTAATTTTACCTTTGCTAATTTAAAATTTTAAAAATTTAAAGGGCCTAAATAAAAAATTTTCTATTTTAGGGGGGCAAGGCCCCTGCCAGCCCCTTAGCTATTCTTGTCACATCCCCAAAACGAGGTTAGAAGAAATTGGGTTAGTAACCAAGAGTGGTCTCGTCTGGATATTTAGTTTTGATTGTGAAAATTATGACAATTGAATTGATCTGGTTCAATGGTTGAGTGTGTCGCTTGAACGTGTGAGGTTTTGGGTTTGAGCCATTCCTTTGAGATTTTGTTAATTTTTAGTTCAATTCATATATCTTATTTCTATACAAGTTATGATAGAATGAACTTGCTGGTTCAATGGTAAGGTGTTAGTTTACTCTTTGATCTTGTGTCTTGCAAATGGGAAATGTGTAATACTCTTTGGGAAAATCTGATATGGTAACTAATTAGATTTAGTGGGGATAATGGCTAGTTTTTTTTTAAAACATTAAAAATTTTATTTCCCAAAAATCCTCATTCTTCATATCACCTTCAACTTCCCACTTCTCTATTTTTTTTATTTTCTTCCTTTCCCTTCTTCTCCAATTTTTCTTTTTATTCTTTTGTTTTCAATTTTTTTTGGGTGTTGCGCATTGAAAGTTTCCTTTTTCTTGTGATCCTGCTATTAGTTTGGGTTATTTTTCATTCTTCGTTGTGAAGTCATGATGGGCTCGGTAGGTGTTCAAGTGTTTTAAGTTGGATTAAGTTAAACATTGTGTTTCTGAAAATCTTTCGAATTTAATCTCTTTGTTGTGTGTTCTTATATTGTTAGGAGATAACCGTATGGTGTTCGACAATTCCTCGATTAGTTAGGAACGATTTTGGCGACTATTAATTTTATTGTAAGTGATTGAACATGGTTTTTGGGGTTGTTTTTCATTGTGAAAAAGGGGGAAGTTTATGAGAAATTTTGGGATTATTTTTGGTTGGTAATTGATATGTTTTTATTTTGATTATAGGATTCGTGAGTCTCAATTAGGTAGTCAATCAAATCAACAATCAGGTGTGTGATCTAACCCAAAAATTCATCAGAATTCGAAAAACTAAGCCTAATCTGCTATTTGAATCAAAAACCTAAGCTCTCCCCTCTCAACTCCGCCTCGTTCTCCAACTCTAAACCCGATCTGACTCCGATTCAGACGGAGCAAACCAGGTTCCGATGGCGCCTACTCTGGTAAGACACTCCTTCTCCTCCCTTTTTTACTTTTTTTGCTCTATATATATGCTTATATATATATATATTTAATGGTAAACAAAACAAAAAAGAAAAAAGCAATCAAAAAAACAAAATGGAAAAGAGGAAAAGAAAACCTTTTTCTTCTCTATTGATTTCGTGTTTTTGATACAATATGCGCCTGTGTGCTAATTGTGTATATCCTTTATAAAAATTTGGAAAATGGCTTTATAGCTGAAACAAAATCAATCCAAAAATACAACCAATATCTTTTTTCTTTTTTCTTTGCTGTCGTTTTCTGTTTGTTTGTTTTTGCTTGTCTGCTTGTGTGCGTTTGTTGCATTGCTGCGCAGGTGCAGTCGTACGAGGGCCAGCTGGGGCGTACGAATTCCGACGTGGCGTGCGAGGCGGTGTGATGAGGTCACTGTTGCGGCGGCTGAAGGGCGGTGATGCTAAAGGCTAGGGTTTCGGGCATATTTTGGGCTAGGTTGGGCCGAATTAGGTTAAATGATTTGGGGTTATTGTGCTAGGCTTAGGCTAGTTGGGCTAGGCGTAATTGGTGTGTTAGTAATTGAGTTCTTGTAAATGGACACTGTGGTTTTTGGACTATTTTTATTTTATTATTTTTATTATCGGGCCGGGCAATATTGGGCCATTACAAAGAGTGTTTCAAGGTCAAGAATTGGATCCAGACATCGGTTGCCTAAGTTCCTAAGGTGAGTGGTTCGAAAATATTCACACATTTTCAACTGTGCTCTGTGTTATAGAAAATGATCACTAAAACTATTGTGAATAAGCGCAGTACGTCTGTTCTTGTTGCACCTAACCAAGTCAGTTTTGTAGTAAAGAGGAATATTAGGATAATGTTTTGATAATTGAACTTGTCGTGGTAAGAAAAGGTGGATGGCTAGAAAATTTATTATAAGCTGAGGTAGGATTTTTTGGAAGATACACTCCATGAAGAAGAATTACCTATTCAAACCATATAGTTGAGTATGCGATGCATATCGTCAACCTTGATGCACATTTCATAGAATGGTGGCTTCGGAAAAGAATTCACACTTTCTCAAGGCCTTCCACAATATGATCCTTTTCTGCTATATTTATTTGTATCGGGATGGAGCATTTGGGTCATAAGATAAATAAAATATTGGTGGAAAAAAAATGTATAGCCTATCATCTTATCCAGACACGAACAACCAATATCTTATTCGGGATGGAGCTTTTGGGTCATAAGATAAATAAAATATTGGTGGAAAACAAATGTATAGCCTATCATCTTATCCAGACACGAACAACCAATATCTTATTTTTACTTTGCAAATAACCTGATATTATTTTGCAAGGTAAATCCTAAGCAAAAAAAGGTAGAAAGTAGGATTCTAAGACAATTTAGCCAATATTTAGGTCATAAAATTAATGGTTAGAAAATTTAAATTTCCCCCCTCTTTTTTCAAATATGATGGAGCAAGTTTCAACTTTGGTTAGCGATGGAACCTAGAGTCGATAATTGTTCAAGAAAAACATAGTGTAAGTGATGATCAAAGTAATGGTTGCAATGACCACTTTAGATGGCATTGGGATAAACTCAACAAAAACAAAGCACGTGAAATTGTTTAAGCAGTTCAGTTTCCCTGTTCCAACAAAGCCTAGCTCAGTCAGTAAATTCACTATCTTTAATCCATATACAACAAATTGTTCAAGTCCTATCACACCTCAGTATAACAACCTCATTTTTGTACCTAAAGATCTAGATCACTCACCCAAGGGCGAAGGCAGAAATTTTTTTTAGGGGGCCAAAATTAAATTTTAATTTTTACGATAGTAAAAAGGCAATTTCACCATTTGAATAGCCTATATATTTATAATTTTTAAAGTATTAAATCAAATTTTTATTATTTTTAGGGGAGTAAAATGTAATTTTACCTTTGCTAATTTAAAATTTTAAAAATTTAAAGGGCCTAAATAAAAAATTTTCTATTTTAGGGGGGCAAGGCCCCTGCCAGCCCCTTAGCTATTCTTGTCACATCCCCAAAACGAGGTTAGAAGAAATTGGGTTAGTAACCAAGAGTGGTCTCGTCTGGATATTTAGTTTTGATTGTGAAAATTATGACAATTGAATTGATCTGGTTCAATGGTTGAGTGTGTCGCTTGAACGTGTGAGGTTTTGGGTTTGAGCCATTCCTTTGAGATTTTGTTAATTTTTAGTTCAATTCATATATCTTATTTCTATACAAGTTATGATAGAATGAACTTGCTGGTTCAATGGTAAGGTGTTAGTTTACTCTTTGATCTTGTGTCTTGCAAATGGGAAATGTGTAATACTCTTTGGGAAAATCTGATATGGTAACTAATTAGATTTAGTGGGGATAATGGCTAGTTTTTTTTTAAAACATTAAAAATTTTATTTCCCAAAAATCCTCATTCTTCATATCACCTTCAACTTCCCACTTCTCTATTTTTTTTTATTTTCTTCCTTTCCCTTCTTCTCCAATTTTTCTTTTTATTCTTTTGTTTTCAATTTTTTTTGGGTGTTGCGCATTGAAAGTTTCCTTTTTCTTGTGATCCTGCTATTAGTTTGGGTTATTTTTCATTCTTCGTTGTGAAGTCATGATGGGCTCGGTAGGTGTTCAAGTGTTTTAAGTTGGATTAAGTTAAACATTGTGTTTCTGAAAATCTTTCGAATTTAATCTCTTTGTTGTGTGTTCTTATATTGTTAGGAGATAACCGTATGGTGTTCGACAATTCCTCGATTAGTTAGGAACGATTTTGGCGACTATTAATTTTATTGTAAGTGATTGAACATGGTTTTTGGGGTTGTTTTTCATTGTGAAAAAGGGGGAAGTTTATGAGAAATTTTGGGATTATTTTTGGTTGGTAATTGATATGTTTTTATTTTGATTATAGGATTCGTGAGTCTCAATTAGGTAGTCAATCAAATCAACAATCAGGTGTGTGATCTAACCCAAAAATTCATCAGAATTCGAAAAATCTACAAAACATGGTTGTTTTTTGAAATTGTCCAGTGGCACACAGCAATGTGGTAGGCCGTGTGCCAGGCCGTGTGAGACACACGGTCATGTATGATTTTGTAACCCATGCGGGTAGGTCGTGTGAAACCATGCAAACCATGTGGGGCACACAACCGTGTGAAATCATGTGGACCATACGGGCTAACTTTTTGGGTCGTGTGGGCCTTTTGGGCCAGTTTTGAGGCCCAATTAGGGGCCGGCTAAGGGACTCAAAATTTAGGTCCAGGGGCATTATGTAGGCCCAGAAAAGCGTAAATTTTAGTAAAACAAACATGGATAAGTGTAGGAAGTATGTTAGATAAGTTCCGATAAGTATAATAATGCGATATGATCTACTATAAGTAGGTAAGTTAAGCATGATTGTTTTGTAAACCATGTGTGTTATACATATTTTGTTATTTGTTCTAATAAGCTATCCGATCCGACCATGTAATATGATATGCTATGATTTGTATAAATTATGTGTGAGTTACGTTCTGTATAATATCTATTTATTTATGCATGCAAAAAACTTATGTGATACATATGTAAGTTAACATGATTTTACATATGCATTAGGGTGGGTTTTGATTTGTTGGAGGAAGTGTTTTCCGGTAGTATTACTGCATTTTTGTCTGTTAAACCGCAATATATGTTTGGCAGCTCAGCTGCACTATTATGGGTGCCATACCACCACAACCCAGTGTGATTAGATGGATGGACTCTTGAAGTCCTAATTTGTGTAATTGGTTGGACGAAGTTGGTGTGTAGCGGATGGGGGTAGGATCTGTGTCTGCATTTGTTCTGGTCTGATATAACATGCTAATATGATATATGTGTTTCTGAAAACATGACATTCTGGTTTGATATATGTTTATGAAAATATGATATTTTGATCTGAAATATGTTCTAGAAACATGACAATATAATCTGATATATGTTTCTGGTAATACAATATCCTGATATGCTATTTATTCATTAAAAGTAATATTTTGTTATGACATTTACATATGTGATTGTTAAATCAAAATTATGTTTGCGGGTTGAGTCATACACTGTGCTAAAGCTCATTCGATTGTTAATACGTTTTAGGTTAACTTCCGACTTAGGACCGGATAGCATGCGGGAGCTCGGATTGGTTACCATTTAAAATATATGTTGGTTTATGTTTTAGTTATTTTTGGGTTGTAATTTGGTTGTAGGTCTGGTTTTGGTTTTTGTATTATTCGTCGGCATTTAATGTTTTCGAGGATAAAACTGCAAATCACATGAGCTAACAAATTAGATTTCGATTTTCAAATAACTAAAACTCTAATAAGTAAAATATATGGTTTTTATTATTTGTTAATTTAAAATTTTAAAAAATTTAAAATGCCTAAATGAAAAGTTTTCTATTTTAAGAGGGCGGGGCCCCTGCCAGCCTCCCTAGCTATGCCCCTGCACTCACCTCTAAGTTTTTAAGAATTTAGGCGGGTACCTTTGGTTCACTGTAATGGAATAGAGCTGTAATGGAGTAGAGCTGTAATAATAATTCAATTGTTTGGTTGAATGGAATGGAATAGAGCTGTAATAGTATTCTTGTGTTTGGTTGAATGGAATGATGTTGTAATAGCATAATGAAAAAAACTAAAATGACTAGAATACCCTTAGCAGAATTATTTTTAAGTAGATGATTATTATTATTATTGTTATTAAATTTAATAAGATTATTATTAAAAATGATTTAATAAAAATAATAAATAATTTAACCACATTTTAACATAATTATTATTAAATATAATTTAATAAAATTTTATATAATTTAATAAAATTCTTAATATAATTATTATTATATGAATTTACTAAAATCATAATATATAATACTATAAAAATATATATAATCTATTTTATTATTTTTAAACTGCAATACATATTTAATATGCTAAAATATCATTAGTGAAACAAATAATTTAATTATTCTATAATAAAAAATAAAATATTAGAAGTAATAAATAACTTGAGAATTATATTTGAGATCCAAACATAATATTCACATATTAACAAAAAATTACATGATTTCATTAGTTTATATGTCATAAACCATATGTTATTAAGCATATGCCATAATTTATTAAGCATCTGTTGCAACAGGTTGTTCTTGAGACGTTATCTTGAACCTATCATAGGCTTGAATTTAGTGATAGATGTAATAATAGCCCTAAAGAGTTAGTTGAAGAGGAAATTTTTAGCTTGCCTAGAGTTTCCTCTCTTGTTCATATATTGTTTCATTAGACAAATTATTAGAAGTTCAAAACCTGAGAAGGTCGAATGCTATGATGTTTGGAAGAGGTACAGATGCTCTAAAATTATTAAATATTTGGGTCCAATCATCTATTACGACATCATTAGCCTTTGTTCATTGCACAACAGTTTCATTCACCTCCAAAGAGTGAATGTTTCAGCAAAGTTGCCATCATGACTACATAGAACAATAAAGAAACATACAGACAAAATTGTGAAGAACTTGGTACTACTGTGTCTCAAAATTTCACATCAGTTGTCCATGTACCTTGCACACTAGGGTGTTTAGTTGCATGCCTTGTCTTCAATTTCACCACCTTTCTTCCCAATGCGTTTCTTAGCCTGGTTGCATAAAGAAGGATATCTTCAGGAGTCATATTCTTCACGCATACCACCCGCTCGTTTTTGTTCTCTGAGAAATTGGCAAGATACATGTTTTGAGACATGGTTAAAAACATCGCATACGTGAATGCATCATGTCTGAAACTCATCCAATAAAGAGTAACTTACTGTAAAAGCCTTTCAAATGTGGATGCTGCCCACGAATGAGTTCAGTAACCACCTCCAGCTGAGGGTTTTTCTCTTTAAAAGTTGGTAACTCTGACTCCATAAATGCCCTGGCATAACCATGTCAAAATTACCATGAGTTTGAAGAATTCAGAATCCATTTAAAGGAGAGAATTCATATTTGTACATGCTTCTTGTTATTATTAATTATAACAGAGTTGAACTTGAGACTACCATGGTACATGAGTCAAAAACGAAATGTTAACAAATTATGGCCTTTTCATTTACCTTACTTGAAAGGCATCCCAATATTGTATCATTAAGTCATTAGAAAACTTATTCGTGTGATAATGACTAGCAAAAGCAGTCCGCTAGATTTTACCATCCCCACAGCAAATTTCTTTTCAAGAATTTCTCACGTCAATTCCCCCTCCAGAATAGCCTCAGTCACATGACAAAAGAAAAGGGAGGGAAATGTGCTTCTCTGTTTCTATTTTGGTCCCCAAATACTTGGGTGGATAAGTAATGACCATGTTCAATTTTTCACTACTCTTTCACCAGGTCGCAGTAATTATCAGTGCAAACACATGCAGAGATGACTTGAGTACCCTAATGTAACCCAAAGTGCTAAGCATTCAAATATACTCGTACAAATATTAAAGAAAGCAGCCTATCTCAAGATGAACTCCAATATCATCCAAGATATCCTGCTTAATCTATGATATCCCACTACTTTGGTGATCATATATTTAATCTCCTACAGCTAGATTCAGATCATCCATAATTTCAACTATCAAACCATCACATTATGCGCAGATGAAAGTGACACAGCTTAATACTAGCTTGAGAAGCTAATTCATTCATTCTTTGCAAATTACTCAGAAGTGGTTCAATAGTTTAGTTTATATATAGATACGAGTCTCCACAGCATAAACAAGAATAATACCTCAAGTTGAAATGCAAATCTTAAGTAACTGTGTTATTTAGACAGGATAATATTATTACCATACTGTCACTCAAGGCCAAAACAGCATTTGAGAAAATATATCATTGGTAAGCAATGACGTTTCTCCATCACATATATCAATATGATAATGGTACAAAACCAAGAGTAGATTGGCCTAAACAAACAAATAATTAACTGTAGTTGGATCATTGCAGTAAACCGCATCAACATGTTGGCAGAAGCAGCATGCTATTAAATTAAAACCAAGGAACCAGATATCTATTGGTTATGCTACTCCACTCTCTCTCCACCACTCAGCTATAACAATAAAAGAACTATCTACTACACTATTTTTTTCCATGAATAATATGTATTATATCAAAATTTCAATTTTCATAATCTTTTGCTACCTTTATTTCCTCACATGCACTGCACGTCTCACCCATAAGATTGGTAAGGAACATTAAACATATGAACAGGAACGCACACAAACACGCACAAAAGAAAGAAACATTAAGAATAGACAGATAGCTTACCATTCTTCGATCAATCATAGAGCATCCATCAGCACAGATCATAATCATCTGACTCCGAGATTGAGCAAGTTGAGCTCACATTTCTAAGTCCCGTCTCTTTAGCCCCATCCATTTCTTTCTCTTCAATCAACAAAAACCAGTTTCAGAGGAAGCGATCTACAGTTCAAGAAACAAACAAAGGATTAGAACCCAACTTTTTTGGACAAAAACAAAGCATAAACCCCTTGAGAATATCAAAGATACATGCTTAATATAGAAACTCAAAATCTGAAATGTATTTATAGAGTTGATGAAACAAAAATCCCATTCAACAAAAGAGTGAAAATAAAATACAAAGAAAATACAGTTGCCGAAACATTTCAATAATCTCTTGTCGAAACAGTTGCCGAAGATACAAAGAAAATACAAAAAAATATATATAGATAGAGCATATAACCTTTAATCACTTGCCGAAAATAGCCGCCGATAAAGTGAAGAAGCACTTGCCGAAACAGTGAATCGGGAACGAGTGGAGCCTTGGGTGACTTTGCTGGCAGCTTCTGCTTGCTCTTGTTTTTGGGGCTTTTGGGTTGGGAGGGTAAAAAATGGAATGGAATACCCAAACGGTGGTCTTCCCGAATTGAAATCCCCATAAATCAGCCAATTTTTGGCATACACTTAATAGAATAAGCGCGTAATAGGGCATTCGATTGAATCAAACGGATGATTAGATGAGCCCACAAAATAAGGCAGCCATTACACCCAACCAAACATGCTGTTATCTGTAAAACCAAGCAATAAATTTATTTTGCACTTTCAATACACTCTCAAATACTAGTTTCTCAATGAATAAATAAGTGCTATGTAAACTACAGCCTTCTAACTTGTACAAGTTTCTAATTTATAAAAATTTAAGACTAGTTAAGATAAAGTTGCAACTATGATCTCACTAAAATAGTCTCATAGCTTTATAAATATCCTCATAGAGTCTAGAATAAATCAAAGATCTCTAAGATAATCTCCAAATTAATTAAGCTAATTTACACAAAACAAGGGATTCAATTTGCTTGACTCAGATTGATTCAATCTTCAAAATTTGTTGCTCCGCAAGCTGGATCCTCAAATATGAGCTAGCACACATCTACAAGCTCATCTAAGTCATTGCCCAACCAATTTTGTTGAAAATATTTTCAACTCCAAAAATGACAAGTTATGTTGTCTATCGCATTGCTAGCGTAGTGGGCACTTCGACAACCACTTTAAAAAAATTCCGCCAACAATAAAACATATATCAAGGTTGATCAAACTTTTTATATTTAGAGCATGAATCCATCTTCACAAAATAATCTTTAGTTCATCTTGATTTGTCCAAATCTCATCAAATTAATTACCCTTTGTATAAAGATACAGAAGAACATAAAGCCAACTCATATCATCATGAATCGTATATCTCAATATATAATGTAAGTAGAACATATAAGAATTCTTGAAAAATAATCTTGCTTAATCCAATCTCTTCTTCCATAATAAACACGAGATTAGCTGCCGAAAATTCTTGAAAAGATGCAAGCAAATAATCAAAATATTTTGGTTAAACATACCAACAAATAAGGCAAGTTTTATGCATGGCACAATACCAAGTGTAGTGGTCACTTCTCGAGTTACTTCTTCCAAAACTTGCCTCGACAACTAGCAATAATCTTGAATTTCAGACAAATCTAGGTATGTATCTTGGTATGTATTTATTTCATAAGCATGTTACAAGAAGCACTTTTTAATTTTTTTTGTTGGATACGGAATGTTTGAATGGGTAAGATGCAAATTTTTTATTTATAGCTGACAAAGTCACTTTAGTCAAATTCGTTTTGGTGTTCATTCCTAACTACTTTATGAGACCTAATTTTTGTGGGGATATGCAAAGAAATTGGGAAGATGATTCGCAAATTCATTTGAGGTGGATCAAATAACATGAATAAGCCTACAATGGTTAAATGGAATGATTGTTGTCAACCTATCAAAAATGGTGGGGTTGGAATACGAAAACTAGGACATTAAGGCAAGTGCTTCTTATTAAAGCTTGGCTACAATATTGCAACTAACAAGGGGGCTTTTGGGTTAAAGTTTTGAGGAGTGAATATTGGGTCGGAGATGATTCCGAAAAGCATAGATAGATCGAATTGTCCTTATGCCTGCAATCTTTGTCGAGGATATGGGAGAGCTTGAAGGAAGGCATAGGTTGCTCGATTGGATACGTGGATATAATAAATTGGGCCTTTACAGTATCAGAGTCAGTCCCATGATGGAGATGGAGTTGTGGTTGAAGCTTGTGTGAAAGATAGGCTAGATTCCATTGATAATTAGGATTGGAGTAAGTATGAAAGCAAGGTTGATCAATATATGATTGAACAAGGCGTGACGTGTGTATATGTATGTGGTAGAAAAGGGAGATTTCTCAATATTTGAAGCACATTCGTTTCTGGCTAGTGATTCATGACCTTTCGGGGATGCCATAAGGGGGGTTTGGTGTGGAAGTACAAAGGCTATAACATGTTTGGTAGTTCAGTTCCTGTGGATTATTAACTAATTTCGAAAGAAGTCAGAAGGGAATGACGGATTATGTAACTTGCAAAATTTTGTGGTTGTTGCAATGAGATTGCATTGCATGTGCTCTTAAGACTCAGGGGGAGAAAGTAACACGACAAAGGATTATCCCTTCATCAGCCTTTAATAAGTTCTTCCAATTTCCTGTGCACAATTGGTTGCTACCTAATTGAAAGAAAGAAATCCAATTTTAATATGATGATTTGGATCGCAAAACTTTATTTGGGATTATCTATTAGAGGAATTTGGAAATATTGCAATACTGAAATCTTTGGAGGACAAGGGCAGGGTGCTATGGATGTTATCATACAAAGCCGATGCTTGATGAGACATGTGAGAGGAGCTTTAGTTTGGTCAAGTCCTAAATCACAATATTCAACAGTGCAAATTGGGTTGTAGCTACATTCACTTGGAAGAGTTGAGCTAGGAAATACATAGCATCAATGTGTGCTATTTCTAGAGGTTTTCTTCGAGATAATAGTGAGAATTGGTTGGTTGGTTATGCTAAGATTGCTGGTAGGGATGTACTAAATACAGAATAAACCAAATCAATTAAATAGAAATAATTAAATTTATTCGATTCTAAATGAGTTATTTGGTTAAATTATCTATTTTGAATATTCAAACCAAATAAATTAAATCAATAAATTAACTTAACCCAATTAAATTACCCACCGAATTAATTAATTAATTAATCAATTCTAAATATAGAATTAAATGATTAGATATAAAATATGCCAATTGAATTAATTTCAATAAACAGCCCAACCCAAATGTAAAATTAAATACCTAAATATAAAATAACCCGACTTAATTATTTAATAAATTAATCTTTAAAGAAAACCTGACCTACCCGAATAGGAAATTTACGGTTTATTTGATTCTTGAAAAGTAAAAATGGAACAGATTGAATGCACAGATAGAGTGAATCCCTGATGTACTCAATGTAACATGGGAGAGATTTCAAGGAGATTGATCTGGAATGTAATCTCTGCGGTGTTAGTAAGGAGTCCATGGAATGAATGGTTCTTTCATATCTACAGTGAAGCCAGTTTCTCCACAGACTACATGGCCAATACGGATTCCAGTTTTTATTCTCCTCCACCTGAACATGTTACGTCCTGATGTACTGCCTTTTACTCTCAGCTGTCTCATGTAATGCATACTGCAACTCAGTAACCTCCTTTTTCTACCCAAATTTATTTTTTCCTAAATAATATTTATTAATTAATTAAAAAAATTCTTTATACTTTTTATATATATATATTTCTTTCCACAGTAGTCCATTATTAGTTTTGATTGGCAATTTTAAAATTTCTTTTGTTGAGACGAGGACACCAAATGACAGCAACTGCATTGCAGTGGCAGTGTAGCATCTAAATAGTGTGATGTCTACAACAACATGATATAAAACATGAGACACCAAGAAAAAAACATGAAGAAGACACCCACACAACATGAATACTCAAACATGCCAAAATCTATATAAAAACAAATAATTTAACTTGTCAAAAGGCATACCAATATATGAAACACAACACGGATTGCCAAGACTCCTAAGTTGAACATCAAACCATTGCAAATATAATGAATGAAAAAGGTAAGAAGTTCAATGGTAGATTCCCGATGATGTTCACAGGTTCCACATTTCAATTACTAACAAGAAAAATTCAATTCCAAGACTACAAACATTTTTATCAGCAACAATTACTTTTCACAGAATCCTTATGTACTGAAATGCTAGAGGCAGGTGTATTCATTCTTTCAAAGATGATAAAGGACATAAACCTTATATCAGCGATAGACCAGTGGATAACAAGCAAATTACCGAAATCATCTACTGCAGCTTCTTTATCCCAGGAAAAGAAGGGAGAATTGCAATAAGAGCATCACCATATCCGATAGAATCTATCATATTTAAGCAAAGAAAGTAAGAATAAATGAGTAAATGACCGGGTGACACTGTAAAATACCACAAGGTGAAATGTATTGAAATATGGCAAAGACATACCACCATCATCTTGTAGAATTTTTATGACCTCCCCGGATACATCAGACTGTAAAACAGTGATCGGAATTAGAGATAATCCAGATTGATTGATCATATAAACATAAGCATACAAGAAAAGTAACTAGAAAGACAAGTAGGGTGAACCGTGAAATAAACCCTCATTTCCATTTGTTAACATGCAGAAGCCACATCGTAATTCCTGTTAAGTTGAGATTTATACCGCAATCGGAATTTCACAGCCTAGTTGTTCGATGTAGCAAAGCACCTGGCCTTCCTTTACTATTTGCTTCTGTTGCATAAACAAAAGCAACAATTGAGACTTTGAGAGTACAAAGGAACCAATGGAACACACTAGAGATGGCTTCCAAGCCAATGGTTTCATGTATGTTTTGTCTGTTGAAGATAACACTTTGAAAAACAAGGAATAAACAGTAAATTCACTTTGATAGCTATGACCAAAATTGAAGGAAAAGAACAAAGAAATATGAGCCCCTAAAATAAACAAATACTGCTACCAAAATCTATTGAAGTATTTACCTCTTTACACAATGGTGGAGCACGCTTCCCCTTAATGGTTCGTGATCTCATCAAGAAACCTGCCTGCACGATTTATCATCTTAGCTCTCTATTAGTTAAAAGAAAGAGGAGAATCTAAATTTCGGATTTCGCCTTTGGAGACTGAAGAATCACCAAACCTTCATCTGCAGCTTTATCAAGGAATGATTCAATTCTCCCTGAAGAAGATAGCGGTCTGGTGATAACTGATGAAGGTGTTGAAACAGTCCCATTTGACTTAGGTGCTTCAACAGTTTTATTGGTGCTGACACTGACAGGAGGAGGACTTAAAATTGGAGGTGGAGGTTCACTGTTTCCAGCCAAGTTCCGCACCATGTATAGCCGAAATCCACCAAGCTAAATGGAGACAGAAAGATAAAGAATTTGATAGTATATCAATTATAACATCTGCAATGCTTCAATACAAAACAAAACAGTTCATGTAGAAAAGCCATTCACATTATCAAGCTATTTATGGCACAAGAAAAAAATCCACTTACTTTTAGTTCGAACTCTGCAATGGAAGTTGTACTGCATATATCTCTGACCAAAGATTCCACCTGCAGTTAGAAATTGTAAACTACAAAGTTCTAAAATATAAGCTAAAAGTACGATATTCAATTCATTTATAGATGTCCCTAAATATGAAATATTCACATATTTATTCCAAATTTCTAAATGATGAGTACACAAAAATGAAAAATCAAGTACTTCATTTTCCCCAATTTCCGTATATAGTGTCTTCACAGCTACTATGCAGTAAACTTCAAAATCCACTAGTCAAAACATTTTTAATTTAAAGGTGAAAAAAGAATAGCAATAATGATTTTTGCATAACATACATTGCTTGCATTAATGGTTTACAGAAAACAGTCATGAACTCACCCCAGATGAACTTGGAATAAGCTGGCTAGTCGAACCAGACATTTTAGTTTCTTTAGAATCATCTCCTAAATTGGTAGTAGCTGCAATTCAGCAACCAAAGGGACGTAGATATAAGCCATGAATTGACAGAAATGAATAAGATTCTCACCCTAACATTCGATTTTCACGCATTATATATAAAATAAGAAAGAAAGAAATATCATAAAATATGGCCCTTTCAACAAATCATTGCAGTTTAGGAAGCTCAAAAGAGAAAACAGAGATAATGGAGAAACTTCAAAATATTCAAAATTACAAACTTGAATCAGTGGGTACTTCATTTCCAAGTTTGACAGAGGTTACTGCAAGTCAGTCAATAAAATAACCAACAATAATCTGGAAGAATATTTCTTTCCCCAAGCAGTAGCATGTCCAACAACCTTGAATAAAGAAAGACTGAGCAGTTGAGACACAAATGGATTGCACCATTTCATGAAATTATTACAATGCAAACAAGCTTCAATAGTTACAGGGTTCTTTTCTTTCCCTCCTTACACCAGTGTTAACAGACCTGGATCAGCTAGTCAAATCAATTGATGGAAACAGGTGGTATATCTGATCCAATATATATCATTAAACCAGGGATTTTCAATTCAGACAAAAACCAGTTGTACCAGTAAAAGAACATTTAAACTGGTTTTAAACTTAATTTTTAAATTTATTGTATGCTATGAGATTTGGATCTTTAACCCCTTGAATCTGCACTATACTATTAAGCAAAATTCATATCTCTCCTAAATATCTATTATATTTAATATTTTGAATTATTTTTTAATAAACTGGAAGGTCCCACTGGTTGAACCTGTTCAATCAGTAACCAGAGGTCTCACCAGTGTGACCTCCATCCGGCTTTTTAAGCGTTGCCTTTGTATTTCTTTTCCTACCTTTTTCCTTTTTCTCCCAAAGCCTTACAGCACAATTACAGACGAAAGATTTCTGACATCTATAATGAAGTCAAAATGACCTCAAATTGTAAAGGAACTATAGATTCCTATTTGGACAAACTTTAAGTAGACAATGGAACTGGAACAAGAGAAGACATTGATGTTGTCAAGTTGCACCATAGAAACTATCATATTCTCCTCCAATGTAAACAAACTAAAAACTACTTTTCTATTTATAAACGATTGCACAAGTAGTGTGTGTATTTCTTTCATTATACATATAAACACAACTCCGCATATATGAATTATCTACCAAATACTCATGAAAGGCTTTTAAGGAAATATTAGTTAGTAAAGCTATCCAGTAGGAAATATGCTACTAAATGTGAAATGAGCAAATTACGTAGTAAATATGTCTTCTGAGACTGCTGTGTTTCTTTAAGAACCAGAAGAACTATTAGTGAAGGCGCAATAGTTTACTGTCTCAACTCTCTATATCCCCATACCTCACTGTGCAATGAATAAAGTACATCAAGCGGGGATTTATCCCTCTCCATAAATATGTAATAAGAGATCTTGATTATGATAATTCACTGAAAGAAAACGAAGAAGAAGAGTGAGCACTATATTAGAAAAAGTTACTTACCCTGGGTTTCCAAAGTTGGACTACAACCTATGCTGAATGCCTTCTCCAAGCGTCTAACCAGGGAAGTATATCGCACTGGTCTTTGCCTTATACAAATTCTAACATTATTCAGCTTTGAATTATCAACTCCTACTTACCCGAAACACAACTTTGGAATTTTAATATTTGGAACTCCTAAGCTACCTGAAATAACAGCAAGTTACCATGACTAAAGTGCATACATACATATATGAAAGTTTCTCAAGCAATGATAAGATAATTAATTGCTAAAAATATTTATTGATTTTGTGGAGAGACAATCAGACAAGTCATGTCAGATTAATAATGGGACAAAAAAAATTTCTGGACTTTTAAAGTTATGAATGCATCTATCACGCACAAGCATTTCCAACATCTAATTTATGGCTTACATCTCAAAGCAAAGAATGCAAAGCATCAGGCTTAAAGATCATAATACGCACTGCACATGTAGTGGCCCTGCAAGGTCTGCATCATGTCATGCATGCATAGATACATTACATTACTACAAGCAAATTTACAGCTTTATCAGTCTATAACAAGGTGGCATAATCAGAAACTATCAAACATGCCGGGTTCTCCCTGCATGGAGCGTGCATGTCAGAATCGAAGCACAAAGGCAAAAATATACAGGTTTCTTCTCACTGCAGTTTAGTATAAACAAACTTCTATTGCCTGCAAAGGATGGAAGATGCTAACCCAAGCCTTACGACAATGCATACATCAGAAGATGCATGCGAGCCAAATGCGCCCCAAGAGACATGAAACTTTACACAAATTAGAATCTTCATATTTACCCCAAAAGTTCAGACTTCAGACAACAGAAAATGGTAGACGAACTAGCTTTTTATAGTGTCAAACATGCTGCATTGCAACAAAATATTCGGGTTGATCTTCTCCGGTAAAGCAAAAGGTTAACATTTAGAGTTTAAAACAAAGGGAAAATGAAAAAACAATTGGAAACAGACTATTAAATAAAACTTAGACATGGATCATAAGTTTTGATAAAATTGTCAACAAAAAGTCTAATAGTACATTTTATCTTGTTCATACTACAAGAATCATAAAGAAAAATCATAAGTTTTAAAATTTTTAAGAAAGAATAGCAAAGTTATCTCTGTTCCATCCAGAAAACAATGCATTAAAAACATTTTATAAGAACAATCTTGTTAAACAAAGAGCAAAGTGAATAATTTCCGATATATATATGCTAAATAATAACCCAAAATGGCAATCAGTCTTGAATTTTGACAATATTCGGAACCAACAAGAACAATGTTTACAATTCAAGTAACAAATTCCAATTCCAAAAAATCCCAGTCTCTTAACAAAACAAAAACCAAATACCCTTTCCCTTATACGCAAAAGCTAATTCAAGAGATTACCAAAAAAAAAAACAGCTAATCCAAGAACCAAGAACCAAGACACAGAAGAACAAAACTTAAAAGAAAAAACCTTTACGCATCCAAACTTGAAAAACAACCAAAACCCAATTAAAATCTTGGTCGGCTTAACCTAAAAAGTTCGCATAGAAAGAGAAAAAGAGCAATTCACATGTGGCCATGGAAAAAGCAACGAATTTCTCTATCGTTTACAAGGGACCAAATACAAGAAGTTTGAAGAAGAAAAATAGCCAGGGAAATAGCCAAAGAGAAAAGCAACAATGAAAAAACGTGTGGATGAAATGGAATGTGTAGTCAAGCGTTAAACCCCATGAAAGAAATTTCAGCTGCTCATTAACAGAGTAACCAAAATAGAACACTGCAGAGACCACTCAGCCAAAGAAAGTGAAAAAGGCCAAGTACATAATTATCCAACTGGATGTTTTGTCATTTATTTTCTTTTAATGTAGAGCCTGAAAATTTAGGTTTCTTGTTTTTTTATTGTTTTTTTTATTTTTGTAGTAACTATATAAATGTTATATTATAATAAATAAATCAATCAAATATAGTTTTTGAAAATAGAATCTTCAGACTAAATTACAGATTTTGATGAAAAATTTTACTTTTTATATTTTCCTGTTATTTTGAAAATATGAATAAAATTAACTACCAAAAATAATCGCTAAGCTTATGGAATATTATATTATTTTATACATTTATAGTAAATATACATTGTCAAAATTAAACTTGAGTTAAATATTTTAATATAACAATTATGAAATAAACTATTAATTTTCAATTTTTATTTATTTGATAGAAAATTGTCAGACTTGTAAATAATAACTCTCATTTTTTTAAAAAATTATCTATTTTTTAGGTTTAATGATAAATTTGACCATTAATATTTGTATATTTTGTCAAAATCGTCCTAATTGTATTTTTGAGTTTTTTTTTCACCATCAACTTTTGATTTTTTTTCAAACTATATTTTCTAAAAGGTTTAATGAATAAATTCAAGATTTCAATTTTTTTTATTTCTTTCAAAACGTCTTAGTCTTTCATGTCTTTTTATTGAGAAGTTTTTTATTTTTTTAATTTAATGTATTTTTTTCGCATGCAATTATCTTATTGGGTTATCTAAATAATAAATTACATCTCATTAAAAATATTCCACATATGAAATTTTAAATCATCCCCGTTAACTTTTTTAACGGTATTTTCATTAAATTTATTAAAAAATAGATTGAAAAAAAAAACAAAAATTGATGGCAAAAGAAATATAAAAAATACAATCAAAACTATTTTGACCAAACATATAAATATTAGTGGTCAAATTTATCATTAAACTTTTTTTATCAATTGAAAGTTTAATCCATTAAAAGGAAAACTGGAACAAACACAACCACTTGGAAATCCTACTCATCTTAACATCATCACCGTTGCACAATTAAAAAATACTTAGTAGTCGTATAACTAAAATATAAGGTTATAATGAATATGAATGTAATAAAATAATTTTAACAGTAATTGGATTTGAATTTTAAACTATAAAAAGTAAAGAAATTAAATTCCTAAAAATAAAAGTATAGAAATTAAATTTCAAATTTGATAATAGTACAAGAACTTATGACATATTTTAACATTTTTTAGTTTGAGGTGGATAAAGAGAAAAGAAATGAAAATAATTTGTGTGCATTTACTTATATGAGTAATATTTGGTATATTGGTAATGTACTTTTTTTATTTATTTCACAAACAATCTCTCTTTTTTTAAATATTTATTTTTTAATATTGTACTATATGCTATATTTAATAGCCCCTAATTTTATATGTCGAGTTTAAAAACTTTTTTCTTATTTTATTGTGCTTATATATAAATTTTATCATGCTATTTTTAGGTTACATTTTAATTATTTTTTGAGTTAATTTTTATGTTGTGTTATTTATCATTAAATATATTAGGCATATTAAATATTTTTTTTTGAAGTTAATCAATGATGTGAGTAGTAGGGTAAATATCCATAGTTAATAAACCAAATACCAGGGTTCATGATATATTAAAGGGTAAATTATCTCATTAATCATTTTAAAATTAGGTTGTTCCTATTTTAGTCACCTCAAAAAAAATTGTTAATTTGGTCATCGTCGTTAAAGAAATTGATCAAATTGATCACTCACCTATAATAACAAGTCTGAACCACATGACTAACCTTACCACACAACTGACATTCTGGCCAAGAATGAGACCAACCGTGACCTCTGCCACAAGACCAACTTCTTCCATTTCCTCCGTGTCCTTGCTTAAACTTCAAACTATAACTCCTAGAGTAACCAGTTTGTTTTGTTTGATGCCCCCATCTTCTTTCTAGTGAGATGTCAAATTAGCCTGCTTGGGAACCTCAGCAAGTAATGCTAACTGTCTTGCTTCACAATCAAGAAGCATTTTAGTTAGCAGATCAAGTGACACCAGAGTTGTTGATGCAAATACACGAATAGATTCGTAATCCATTGAAAGTCCTGCCAAATTTATGCTTACTTGCTCTTGATCTGTCACCATACTACCAATTGCAATCAAACTATCAGACATACTTCTCACCTTAGACAAGTATTATTTAAAAATAAGAGCGCCTTTCTTTAAAGAATATAACGAATGACACATATTGAAAATTTGATGCTTGACTTCGCACCAAACCTTCTTTGGATAGCCATCCAAACTTCAAAACTAGTACTAGCCTTTGTGAGATACACGAAAACATCATCTGTGGCTGTAGATAATAGCCAAGAAGCTAAAAATTTATCCTAATTTTTATGAAGAAGAAACGTTGGATTTTCAACTATCTGACCCTCATTGCCAACTACAAATTGTGAAGGAATATTAACTGTGCCTAAAACATATCCCTCAAGGTCATACCCTTCAAGAATCAAAAGAACTTAATGTTTCCATAAAAGAAAATTATTTTCACCAAGTTTTATCGTGCCATGTTTTGGAAAATATTGAATCTACTGCAAAACCATACCACCATTATCTTGTGAATGAGCCTACTCCCCTGTGTTAGAGGAATGATGAGGAGTATCAATCCCTGGAACCTCCTTCGTAGCCATAAACCCACAAGTGTAGACCTTCATTGCACCAAGAAAATGTTGGCTCTTGATACCATGTTAGAATAGCAACAAATGAAGAAGAAAGACTTGATTTCTGATTCAAAAATACACTAAACAAATGAACACTCATTGGCTATTTATGTAGCCATGCTTACATACCAAAAATACCAGAAATAACAATCTAGTCTAACAACTAGATAACTACCTTAACCAACTAACTTTAGTTGTTTAATACTCATAACACTAGGGATGTGAGTAATGTTGACCCAGTCCTCTCCTCTCTCCTCTCCGCAATGTTGGGAAAGAATAGTACTTTGACTGATGTCCAATTGCTTTAGACTTGTATTCTAAAAAATGTAGCAGGGCAGTGCCCTTTACTTTGGGCAAGATTTAATAATTAGGGAGCAAACTCTTGGCATGATACTACTATGCTCTACTCTTCTGCTTGTTAATGGCACCCAATAATCGCACTTTGAAATCAAAGAAATAGGGATGGTTTAAACTAGGGAAGGCAATAACAGCTGATGATAGTGCTAATACCTCTCGTCTTTCTACACAATAGTGATTCAAGGAACGGCAATTTCCCCAAGGGAGGCAAAGATTTCAAGTGCAAGCAATAACCTAAAGAAAAACGGCTTAACCTGGTTAAACCTATCATCCAGTTGGGGAAAATGGAGTTGCTACCATAGCACCATGATCTCTAGCTTTTCCAAGCAAGGAGGTGGTTCCAAAGCTTCAAGAAGTTCCCTATCATTTGTTCTCGGCCATCATTCCAACATCGATCATTTTGAAATAGTAAAATCTAGTATTAAAGTGTGGAGGCCTTTCTTGTTTTGTAGTTATGCTTTATTAGCTTTATTCACATCACTTAAAACTCCAAACTCACATGTCCTGAAAGATGCATTAAGTTTAAGGTTAAAATATGCATAACTATTATACTCTTCATAAATTTGGAATCTAATCCATGTACTTTTATTTCTAGGAATTTAATTTCTCTACCTTTCAGATTTCAAAATTTAAGTTCAATTCTTAACACTATTTAAATTCTTTTTTTTGTTAAATTTATAAGTGTGACATTTTGAAATATAAATTGTGATGAATATATGATGTTGAAATAGATTTATAAATCATAATTATAATAATTTATGAAAAGTAATTGCAACAACGGCCATAATTATAATTATAACCATAATTAATATATTAATAAATAAAATAAAATAATTATAATTGTCATGATATCTATAGGTTTACTATTAAAAAAATATTTTTTTTTATTTTTTAATTAGTCTTAAATTTTATTTAAGAAAAAAAGATTAAATTGATTAAATATTAAAAACAAATGGCAAATTGATCTAAAATTTAAGATTATGTTCGTAATCTAAGATAATCTAAGGGATGGATCATAACGGGATTATACACTATATTATGACATCTTGACACTATTTTGGAATGTGAAATTACGGGATAACTAGAAAATTGACAATCCAAACACCATAATCTTATTTCGAAATGTAATATTATATTCGACAAACCAAAAGTTATGTTTATTATTTTGGGATTATAGTTGTAAAATGGTATGCAAAAAAATTAAATAATTTCATGCAATCTTTATAAGCTTAAAAGCAACCCGTGCCAGTAATAGTAAAATGAGATGATAAGAGTTTTTCTATATTAACAAATGCTCAAAGGTTTAATTTTTACTCTGGGTATGAAGTAGCTTTAAAATTTATGATTAATGTCTATCCCTCAATGGGTCTACAAAACGCAAAAAATTAATTACTGAGTTCGATCCAGTGAATACCTTGAAAAGAAAAAAAAATTCATATTAGTAAACTTTCTTAAAAATAAAATTTTTTTTTTGAATGAAGCATGCACAAAATGATAAAGAAAATATATATATATTAATTTTATCATATTGCCTAATCTCGAAAGGAATAATTAGTATTACACTACGAACTATTATAAACTAAAATATAACCTAGAAAATCAGTGAAGAAAAAATAATTTGACTCCAACGAATGTCATAGCAACAGAGGTCCTTAAAAGCAACGAATATTTCAATCTTTTCATATTATAAATACGTACAGTTAGTTGGATTATGAATTAAGCATTCCATAAACTTATAAAGTCACAATGTTTTATATATGGAATCATGACACCTCCTTTTTTATCAATATGTTTGACTATTTTTGCATTGTCAGATGTCTTTTCAGATCATATGAAACATAATACTTTACTCTAACTAATGTATTATGAGTAAGTGTTCTTTGAAAATATTCTCTCCTTTATTTTTGTTATAATTTTAATATTTTTTTATTATTTCAAATTTTTATAGTTTTATAATTTTAAAATAATGTAGCTTTTGGGCTCGAATTTTTATTGATCCATTTTGATCCCTTGAAAATCATTATTCTTTTAAGTCCATTCTCTTACACCATGTTTGGTTGAGGGGGAATGTTATCCATTGAATGGTAAATCATTCTTTTGTTTGGTTGAACGTAATATTCATTTAATAGAATGAATATTACTTCCCGATTACTTGTCTTCCCGTAATAGCTATTCTTTGGTGATACCAAAGAATGACTATTCTATGTAACATCGAATAACAAATTTTTTTTCCATATTAGTCCTTTAAAACTTAGACCTAGAAAATATAAAAATAAAATATTTGAATACTTTAATATAATTTAAAATAAAATATTTTAACATAATTTAATATAAAAATAATTATATTTAAAATATTGTTAAATTATATAAAAATATGATTAAATTATTTATTATTTATTATTAAATTATTTTTAATAATCATTCTATTAAAATTTAATAACAATAACAATAATCATTTACTTTAAAAAAATTCTGCTAAGGGTACCCTGATCATTTCAGTTTTTTTTCCTTATGCAATTACAACTTCATTCCATTCAACCAAACACAAGAATATTATTACAGTTCTATTTTATTTCATTTAACCAAACAGTTGAATTACTGACTACAACTCTATTATATTACAATTCTATTCCATTACAGCGAACCAAACGTAGTGTTAATGACCGTGAAAAAAAAGGGGATAATGTAACTTTTGGCCCCTAAGCTTGGCAAGTAGGTCCACATTGACTCTTGAACTTGACAACTAGGTTTACTTTGGTATCTACACCTTTTTTGGTTCACTTGGGCACTTGAACTTAACAACTAGATTTATTTTGATCCCAAATTTTTTTGACTGATCAGAGTTTGCCGTTGGATTAATTTGACAATGTGGGTTAGGATGCAATTAATAACACGATTGGTCAAAATGATGTATTTTTTGTTAGTAATAATAAATTTAGCCCTTATTGTTTACATCTTTTGTCAGTTTGACCCTCATTTTTTTAAACTAAATTTGGCCATTAAACTTTTAAAAAGTAGTCAAATCGTTTTTTTAACGAAAACGTTAAAACATTAATTTTTTTAACTATGTTGGTGTGGCTACTGATGTGGCAATCAATGTGTGCTTCATGTTGACATGGCACTATTTGTCTTATATGCCACATAACAAATAATTTAATAATTATATAATATTAAAAAAAACTCAAAATTCAAAAAAAAAGCATAAAGCACATGTGGATTCCATGCAAGCTACCATGCTTAAAAATTCAATGTTTATTCAATTCTTTTTAAAAGGTTGATGGCCAAATATAATTGAAAAAATAAAGACTAAATTGACAAAAGATGAATTATAAGTTTTTAATTTTTTCATGTTACTGCTACTATAATTTTTTATGTTTAAATATAGATTTTTTTTTCAGATAATGGTATAATGTTTTATTCCTTATTTATATTATGTATTACTGTTGTATATGATGACGAAAAGATTAACCGTGACTACGATCGGTGATTCCAGCAGCAACGAAGTTTCGAATCAAATCCAATAACATCGACGTCCTTTACTGAAATCCAAAAGTCAAGTCTCCCATCTTCCCAAAACGATAAGAACATATAAAATAACATAGTATTCTCTTTTCTTCGCTAAGAAATAATAGGCAGTATGCTTGGTAAAGCTATAATTAGGTAGACACAGCCGAAACTTAGAACCCTGAGTCCTTCATGCAGACTCAATTATCCCTAAACCCCCTTCCCTTGGTTGTCGTTTTCGTATTTACTAACTCTCCCAACTCATTCGATGCTAGCTGGGAAACAATCGGACCCCTGGATATATAATCTTATTCAAGCATGCGGAAATCCAAATATTTTAATCTAAAACTTTGAATCTTATCAAGACAGAACCAGTTGTGCACTGCTATTTTTTAATCAGGTTTTGATAAATATGTCATTAGTTTATTGCAACTTGAACTCCAAAGTACATAAGACGAACCCACTGGCAAGCAAAAAGCACGGGTTTTAATACAAGGCCATGTGCAATATTCTCACACACGATCTAATTAACACACCGATAATAATAATGGGAAAGGAATTCTGAAACTGGTGGGACCCCCTTAAGCAGTTGATGTAAAGTTGAAGTTGGAACATGTTGTTCGACGGAAGAGGAGGGAAGAACTGAACCCAAGCTTGGATGCAGCTTGATCGATCTGCAGAAGGTTGTCCTCTATTTGATGCCCTCCGATCACTATCGACGTTGTGGGTTCCAGTCCTCCATCTACAAACCCTAAACACAATACGTCCTTGTTGACTTGCACCATTGAGTTTGCTCCAAATATTCTCCATACCACTTTGTTTGGTAGCAAGAGATCGATTTGTGGCACTGCTGGCCCAACGCGAGTGCTGCCAAGGCTTTTAGCATTGTAACATGCACTGAAAGGAGCCACTGCTGGAACCCTGGCAACCTTGGAAGTTTGCTTGATAAAAGCATTAACTACTGCTCTGTAGATTGATGTTTGCATCACAGTGTAGGGAGTGACAGTGCTGATCTTGGTTCCGCCTTGGCCTTCTTTGTTGATGGAAAGCAAAGTTTTGTTGAATGACACTGGTTTAGTATTAATGGCGATGCCATTGACTCCAATGAAGTAGTCTGCAGATGGATCACCTTGAAAGGAAGCACTTGAGGTGCTGACGGGATTGAGAATGAGTGGGGTGTACATGAGAGACTTTGAGACGTCGATATCGGGAAGGAGATTGTAAGGCCCATCGCCAAAGATGACGACACCATTGGAGCCTGAAGATGAACTCAAACAAACTGCAAATTTTCTAGGGAAACTAAAAGCAGCAGCGAATTGGGAAGGCATTGAAATCTTTGTTCTACCTAGACCAGCCATGCCTTTAACACCACCGGCAAGAGCGTCCAAGAGAAAAGAAGAACCGCAAGTGAAGAGAAACTTAGACACTGTAACTTCTTTCCCAGGATTCTTTCCATTGGTAGATTGGATGGATACAACATCTTGGGCAACCTCGCCAATGGTGCCACTGTTTTTGACGCTGTTGGATGGGAGGAGACTACAAGTATTATTGTTGCAGCCTGGCTTGGGACCATCGAAGCAACTTCCGCAAGCCTTAGACCTAGCCAAGTTGCATTGAGCCGAGTTACAACGGGCAGGCTTGTAGGAAGATGAGACATAGCCTTGGTCACAATCGACCCAGAGATATTCACCACCAAGATCAAGGGTCAACTTGATAGGCACTAAAGGGGTTCTTTGCTTGATTTGAGTGAGATATTGGAGAGTTGAAGCATCTTTTGAGACTGGAAGGAGTAGTGCTTTAGGCCTAAAAGAAGCTTGAATTGAAGGAGAGACTATGAAGAAGAAAAGAGAAGCTGAAAAAAGGAGGAAGTTACTTGAGGCAGCCATTGTTGTCTTTGGGTAGAGAAGTAGAGAGAGGTGTGAAGAGCTAGTGAAAGAAGAGGTCTATTTATAGCTGTAAATGGTGGGTGGCAAATCTAGCTAGGTTTATCCAGATGCCAATTTTGACCATGGACTCTGGTCTTATTTTATTTATTTAATTTTTAACTCCCTATTATTTCTCAAAGTAGTAAGATGAGATCCCAAGTAAAAGAAATTGCAGCGTGTATTTTTTTTTTCACTTAATTACACAGCTCAAAATAAATTAATTTACATTGAAATTCAAATCTAGTTGTAGTGTTTTTATATGTACCCATGCATGTTGCAAATTAAAGATATTTAAATATAGAAAAGATAAGTACTGAATCAGAAGGTTGAGCAAAATCCATACAATTCTCCTTTAAACAAATCCCATATGACCAGTTTCTTTTCCCGCCTTTCTTTCAAAAGGAGCTTCTCATTGTTGTTTCTTATTTCAATGAAAAAGTTAATTTTTTTGAACTTTACTTACATCGCATAGCAGGTAAATTATTATGTGGATAAGATGTTAGTATTTAATTAATTTTTAAAAAAATTAAAATGAAGTTTTAAAAATTAAAAATATTTAAAAATATAAAAATTGTTAAAAATATTTATTAATAATTTTTAAATTTTAAAAAATTAATTAAATGTTAACATGTCATCCACTTAACTTTTTATTATTGATTTTGAAATCATTTGACAAAAATATAAATTAAATTTAAAGACTAAAAATATAAAAAATTAAAATATACTCTCTCTTTTTTGAACTGTAGGAAAAAAAATTTATTATGCCATTAAAGTAAGGAAAGTTGTCTCCAAGCAGAGGCAAGTGGTATACAATGGCCAACTCATTGGCCAATTGCTTTTCATTTGTAGCAAATATTTTTATCATTTTTATTCTTTAATTGAGTGGAGAAATTAAAAAAGGAAAGAAATAAAGAGAGAAGAAAGTTAAAGTAAAAAAGAAAAGAAAAGAGAAAGCTATGTGAAAATAAAAGCAAAGAAAGATGACATAATTGTATCATGTTGATATAATTATTATATATTTAAATAGTTATATTATATTAATACATACACATAAACTATTAATAAAATAGGAGAGAATTTAGATAAAAATATAAGTTCGAAAAATAGGTTTGAGCTTAAAAATAATATCAATTTAAAAAACGGGTCGAGTTTCGAATAGGATTTTTTCAGCTCGAACCCGACCAGATTTTATTAACCTAAATTTTTACCCCTATTCACAGCAGACCCAATCCCTAATTCCCCTTCCTTATCAGTTTGTAAAAAAGAAAATTGTTGCTTCCTATCGAAGTGTCACTCACCACTTCCACCAATGTCCGGGCATCCGTTTGCCTGTCAGCGTTGCTTTTTGCATCATCCATTGTTGTGTACTAAGCTTGGGTCGAGTTTTTCTTGAGAATTACATCACACTAACAGTAGAGAAACAACATCACAAGAAAGAAAATAAAGAAGAAGTAGACAAGAGAATAAACAAAAATGACAATTAAGAAAAGCGACACTTGTTTATTTTCAAGATCTCTACCTATTTAACGGAGTCTTGGTGACGTTACAACCCAAATAATCGAAACTACCTAAGTATTTACAACTAGTAAGATCGGAGCCACCAAAGCCATATGCTTTGACTTCCCAAAACTCATCGTATTATTCTTAAAACATAAAGAAATAACAACAACATGTCAATAGTGTAAATGAGCACGTGACAACTACTCCCCTTGTAGACATGATCTTTGACATCAAGGATCAAAGGTTGGAAAACGATGCCGCAGGTCAGCCAATTTCTCCCAAGTAGCATCTTTTGGAAATGCATTTGTCCATTCAATCAACACCTCGATCACTGCTTGGTTTCCCCTCTTTACCATTCTTCTGTCTATAACCCAAACTGGTTCTTTCGGAAGGGTCCCATCCAAGACTATTGCCGGTAGTACAGGATGTAATGGTTGCTGGCCAATATGACGCTTAAGCTGTGATACATGAAAAGTTCGATGCACTCGTAAGTCCGGTGGTAGTTGGAGGCAATAGGCTACTTCCCCTATTTTGGCTTCTACTTTAAACGACCCAAAATATCGAGGAGCTAACTTCTGCCTGAAGGCCCTTTGAATGGTATGTTCGGTAAGGTTGGAGTTTCAGATAGACCTAGTCTCTCACTTGAAAATGTCGATCGCTCATTTTCTTATCTGCAAAGTATTACATTCTCTCCTACGCGTGTTAAAGGTGGAACTGCAGCATTTTCCTAGCAACCTCTCGCTATTAGAGGCTTCGGTCTACACAGGCTACACTAAACGATCCAGTTAAATATGGAAAATATTATGGAAGTGCCTACCCATATAAAGCTTGATACGAAATGAGGCGGAGGAAGCAGATCAAGGATCAAATTCAAGTTTAACCAGGAAGGAAAGATTTGGGTCTAATCTGAAAAAAAGAAATAATCAAATTTAGTAATAAAGAAGTCGAAAACAGTAAAAGAAGAAATTTGAGAACAAATAACAAATCATAATAATATAAAAATAAACAAATAGAAAAAATTTAAAAGTGGAAGATGGATTGAATAAAACCGATGGATATGATGAATAGAAGGACAAATGTCTAATTGAACCATTTAAGATATAAATTCCAACAAACTCAATTAATGGCTCTAATCAACCCTTCAAGAAATAATCATTGGTAAATTAAAGGGTGAAAAATAAATTCCCACAGCTCAAGAAAGAAATCTTGCACAAGAAACAAACTCCCAGAGTTAAAACTAATTTCAACTATATTATGGCCTTTGAATTAGACTGAGCTGCTCGTATCAAAGCTTCATAAGGCGTCTCCTTGATAGCAAAATAGAAGGTGGTATTATACCACCATTTGGTTAGTGGTAACCAGCAGTTCCATTCATTTAATCATTCCCCCGTCATGCATCACAAGTAATTTTTGAGGCACTTGTTTAAGGCTTCTATTTGTCTATCCATTTGCGAGTAGTAAACAGTCAAACAGTGAAGTTTTGTCCCAAGCTTTGTGAAAAACTCTTGCCAAAAAATATTGACATAGACATTGTCTTTGTCAGAAACAATATTGTCAAATAAGCCATGAAGTTTGAAAATATTATATAAACAAGCCTAAGCTACTATTAAAGCCGAGTAAGAATGAGCCAAAGCTACGAAGTGGCCATATTTCATCAAACGGTCTACCACAACCCATATGGTTTCCTTCCCTTTCGAAACCGGCAGCCCGTCTATAAAATCTATACTTATATCTGCCCATGCTCTAATAGGTACTGACAGTGATTGCAAGAATCCCGGTGAAGCCGATAAATCATATTTATTCTTTTGACAAATATCACATTCCCTCACCCATCTATTAATGTCTTTGGACATCCTTTTCTAATAGACTCAACCTGTCATTCGATGACGTGTGGTCGTAGTGCCCGAGTGGCCCCTTATGGCACTGTTATGGAAAAAAGTTAAAAAGCTCCATTTGTATTTCCAGATCAGATTCAATTACCAACTTCCCTTTTCTCTTGAGACATGTACCATCCCACAAGTATTTTGGATGTGAATTGGAATTATGTTGCAATTCAACACACAACTTACTTAGCTTTGGGTCGTGTTTCCATGATTGCTGCATGTGGGGCCACAACTGCGAAACAATGAAACTTTTCACCATTTGGAAAAGTTGTTCCAAGAAACAATCGGGTTGTCGAGAAAGAGCATCGACCACCATATTCTTACTCTCTTTCTTGTACGTAATATCAAAACTATATCTTAGTATTTTGGTGACCCATCTTTGTTGGAATGGCGTGATGGCCTACTGGTTGGAAAGGAATCAGAGACTCTAATGGTCAATTCAAATATTGAAATGTCGACCTACCAAATAGTGATGTTATTTCTTAACAGCTAATAATGTTGCTAGCATCTCTTTCTAGTAAATAGGTAGTGCCTTATATCTCAACCCTAAGGTATTGCTGAAAAACACCACCAAATGACCCTGCTAATGGAGGACAACCCTGACTCCAATGTCGTTGGCATTTGTGTCAACACAAAATTCCTTGTTAAAATCGGGTAGCACAATAACAAGGGTTGAACTGATGGCCATTTTTAATGCTCAGAAAGCTTCATCGGCTGACAATGTTCATGCCCATTTATTCTTTTTCAAAAGTTTGGTAAGTGGTTTAGCAATGGTATCATACCCCTTTATAAACCACCTATAGTACCCCGATAATCTCAGAATTGATCTAAGCTCATTGACTAATTGTGATTTAGGCCAACTTAACATGTTATTGACATTCGACTGATCCATAGCCACGATGCCACAAGAGATAAAATGGTCTAGGTACTCGATGCTGGTGGCCTCAAACCGACATTTATCTTTATTTGCAAATAGTTGGTGGAATCGCAACAAGTTTAACACCCTTTTTAGCTGTAACAAATGCTTAGTCCATGAGCTAAAATATACCAATATGTCGTTAAAAAAGATAAGCACTAATTTACTCAACAATGGCTTAAAAATTGAATTCATTAGAGCTTGGAAGATGGATTGAGCATTAGTGAGTCCGAAAGGCATTACTAAAAACTCGTAATGGCCTTCATGTGCCCGAAAAGTTGTCTTGTGGATGTCCTCTTCATGCATGTGAATTTGATAATAACTTGATCGAAAGTCAAGTTTAGAGAAAAACATTGTCTGACCAAGCTCGTCTAATAGTTTTTTTATTACTGGAATCAAGAAGTTTTCTCTAATAGTTAGCTGATTTAACTGTCGATAATCCACACATACACGCCAACTTTCACCCTTTTTTTACCATTACAATTGGAAAAGCAAACGCATTGTTACTGTCTCTGATAATTCCATTGTGTAGCATCCCTTGTACCAATCGTTCCATCTCATTCTTTTAGATGGCGGGTAATTGTAAGGTTTCATCTTGACTATCATCAATTCATCCTTGAGTGGAATGTGATGATCTTGTAAGCGTGATGGAGGTAACCCAGTTGGTGTTTGAAACAAGTCATGGAATATATCTAAGAGATTAATCAAATTTTTAGAGATTGATTCAGGTGATAATTGTAGTGATGCCAAATCAGCAGTAGCCATTAGGAGTGTATAGGAGCCCTAAGGATTCTCCATGATGGAAAAACTCATTGCAGTCTCACGATCACGCAAAACTTGTACAGCCCCCAACTGAATGCCTCGTAACAAGTATATGTTCCAGTTATAGTTAAATCACATGGTCAAAGCCTTGAAGTTCTAAGTAATACTTCTCAATGATAGGAGCTAATATGCTCCCAAAACCATAACACACCCCTTAACTGGTAGAACAAAAAAAAATCTATTGAGAAACTCAATCCTTAGGCCCCCTAGTGCACTTCCTGGCACAGCCATTAGGTGAACACACTACCCCAATTAGCCACCACGACCTTCAATTTATGTTTTTGACTAAAGGATGTGGCAAGATGTCTCGCTAGCCTTGCACTTATGAAATTGTGCGTACTTCCTGAGTCAACCAGAATAATAATGTGAGCAGTTCCCAAAGATGTTGCCACCTTCATCGTATGGGTACCTTGGATAGCATGAAGCGAAAGTATAAGATACTGGACCATCGTTTCGATTGGAGAACCCTCCGATTGATCTAAATCATCTGGAACTCCTCCCCTTCCCCATCCAATTCTGATTCTAATAGTAACTGATATAGCTAGGACCTAACACACTTATGGTCCACACTATATTTGGAACAACACTAAAATCACATCCCTTTTCTTCCTCTTATAATCAATCTCTGTGGCTCTTAAAGTTCTATTAAACCTCTTGATGAACCTGTAGCCGTGATTGATTTATGAGTTGCGCTCGTAGAGTTACTACTACTATGAGTTCCCCATTTCGGGTAGTTTGTAGCTTTAAAGTCTGAGAAACGATAGATGTATGATTCGAGGATTTTGCAGTTGTGGGACCCAATGTCAAGAACGACCTCCTAAGAGATTGTTGTAATATACCACTTAACGTGCCATTCGAAATCCTTCCACCAAAGTTTTTAGCTTGAACAATTGTAGGTATTGCCCGATTTCAGTTTTCAAGTTATTGGTAAATATGTTCAAGGCATATGATTCGGGTAGCTGCAATTGATTCAACAAACTAACAAAAATGTAATGATATTGGTCCATTGACCCATGCTGCTTCAATGACACCAAGTCAGACATGGAGTCCTGAAAATAACTCGGCGTAAAGCGTTCCTGCAGGCTCTGAGCACACATCTCTCAAACCAACATGCGGAAGCCTCATTGCCTCTGTGTATAAAAATGGTGTCAATTGAGAGCATTTCCCTCCAAGTGTAGCATTACTGTTCGGGCCTTAGCATTGGAAGGGATCCCCTCAGCCTCAAAATATTGTTCGAGTTTAGCCCACCAACCCCTGAAATCGAACCTGTCAAAACGTAGACATTCTAACTTGTGTGACTTAGGGAAATGTTAATCGACATAAGACCCCAAACGTGGACATTCCCTAGGCGAAAACTGTAACACCCTTAACCCGTCTCCATCATCGAATTGACCTTATGGAGCATTACAGTATATATTAGGACATATATCATCAAATAGAAACAAAAATATAAAATAAATGATAACATTCAACAACTAATAAAAATCAGGGTAAAAATACACTTACGAGACTTAAACTGAGCTTACGAGGCCTTAAAAATGGTTTGGGAACAATCAATGACTAATTTGAATCAAAACAGAAAAACATGCAAAAATTTAAAAATTTTAGAAACATGGGTCACACAACTGTGTGGAATAGCCTAGGTCGTGTAACTAACTATGACCGTGGGAAAAATCCTGCACCTAAAAATTAATAAGACACATGGTCGTGTGCATCTTAAAAAGCTTCCAAAATAAGGCAAAACTTTCATCCAACATTTAGGTTCCAAGCCAAATCAAAATCAACCATTTCCATACTTCAAAAACAAATTTAAACAAGCCTAAAGCATGTCAAAAAAATCAACCTAAGTGTCTAACCAATGTTTTCTCATTGACACCAAAATTCAATTATCAACATCAATTCACATGACATATCAACAAATTTGTATTCAAATTCATAAGTTCATATATAAAACTCATGCCAAACTTATCATTTCTTCTTAATCATTCACATTCATTCATACAATGATTCAAACACTTAAATAAGGTTTATATCACATGACCAAAACAACTTTATATGAACATATTCAAACCAAGATTAAAGACACATACACAAGTAAGCTTATACCAAGCTTAAAACATAACATTTGTAATAAGTATATAAACATATACAAAAACACCTATTACATGCCATATAACCTAAAATAAACATATCAAAATCTACCAAAATGTATCTAGATTAGACCTGTCCATTGGCCGGGCCGGGCTCGCCCGAAATATGAGAGGGTTCGGGTAAAAATATAGGCCCGAAATATGGGCTTGAGTAAAAAAAGAGGCCCGTTTAAAAAATGGGCCGGGCTCGGGCTCAACTTTTTTGGCCCGAGCCCGGCCCAAATATAATAAATATATATTTTATTTTATTTTTAAATTTTAAAATACTTTAAAAATATATTTTTTTATTTTTTTATTTTTAAAATATTTTTTTGTGTTTATTAAAAATCGAGCTGGGCCGGGCCGGGCTCGGGCTTATTATTTTTTCCCAGGTCGGGCCTGGGCAAAATTTTAGGCCCATATTTCGGGTCAGGCCGGGCCCGGACCTAAGAGTCCGGTCGAAATTTTTTTCGGGCCCGGCCTGAACCCTGCCCGGCCCATGGACAGGTCTAATCTAGATCGTGTGATCTTCAAGTTGATCCAATTGTCCAACTCCACAAAACGTTATCTATAAGAAACAAAAAATAACACGAGTAAGCTTCACTAGAGCTTAGTAAGTTCAACAATTAAAACGATAAAGCTTACCGAATTAAATATAACAATTTTAATAACAAGATAAAAAGTCAGGGTCTCCTATCAACTACAATCCACAACATGTGAGTTTATACATAAACAAGTATGAGATCATTCACTATCAAGCCACAATGCTATCAGAAGATTCATGAATAATCTTTCAACAATTCAATAACAAGGCATTTAACACAAGTAACATTGCCCGATAAACGATATATGGATATGAGGACACAATTATCCATCTGAAACACGCCAAACGCTCAAACGAGCCAATCCCACTGATAATACACCTCGGCACCAAGTGCCTAGCCCGTAGGCTAACATTCCTCCGAAAATATGCCTCGGCACTAAGTGCCAAGCCCGAAGGCTTTACATCCGCCCCTGGTAACACGCCAGAATTACTGTAATATATTGTGATCATCCGCAACAAATGCTGGACTTCGGTATATTAAGTGTAAAATCAAAGGTCAGGAATCATCGTTTCATATCAAATCAATCCCATACCACACACACTAAAACCTATCGGCATGCCAATCATACTCTATATTACGTTCATCGGCTCAGGAGATATTATTGCTAAATCAAGGTCCAACAGTTTATTATTTCCATTCATACTAATTTAACATCGAAATATTTAATTTAACAATTAAAAAATAAATTCTCACTCAATCCATATTGTAAAATATATCAAAACAAACCGAATGAACTTACCAGGGCTAAACTGCAGTAACAATAAAGATTTAGAGACTATTCAGCTACTTTCCATTTTCCTCGGTTATCTACTTGTTCTTGATCTATGATATAATTTATTTCAGTTATTAGCCTCAATTTCATATACTATTCAATTTAATACATATAACTTTCTATTTACAATTTTGCACATTAGACCCCAAACATTTACATTTTATTCAATTTGGTCCTTAAGACCAAAACAAGCTTATTTCACATAATTAAATTTTAAACCCATTGAACCCAATTTTTAACCATTCTAAAAAATCCCTATTGTAACACCCTAACCCGAATCCGTCGCTGGAACAGGGTTACGGAGCATTACCAAAGTTTACAAATTAATTATCAGACATTTCATTTCATTTAGCATTCATATTTGAAACCATTCAAAATTAAAACATTAATGAGCCAACGTTGGCCAAATTAACTTATACATGCATTATAACCAGAATCAAATCATCCAAAATTACCGATAGAACCAATGGATAGTGTGATAGATCTCTGACAAGCTTCCAACCCAATCGAGCTTCCGATAATCTGTAGGGTAAATAAAAAAAACAAATACGTAAGCAATGAATGCTTAGTAAGCTCGTATAGTCTTTAATCATATTAGTTCATTTAAAATATGAAATCTATACATATCAAGAATAATCCAATATTAATACCATAGTACTCATGAAGCTATATTTATCGACTCACAATGTGAATAAATTCACAGTATCACTTACATATTATCCCAAGCTTAGTAGGATTTTATATAAATTTAACTCTTCCTAATTTCTTTATTTTCATTTGCATTTCTTTACTTTCCATACTTATTCCATATGCGTGACACACAGGTTATAAACATATCATTTAACCATAGTCACAAGCTAGTGCATTTAACTAAAGCCTTTTCCAAATTGATCACATGATAAGTCATTTCATAAAAAATTGCACAATTTAAACCATACCACTTTTTCATGAGCACTAGCATATTTTCCCTCAAATACTTATCAATTCAATGCTTCGATTAAATAATCATATTACTATTCAACCAATAGCTTGGCACTAGCCTAAGCATCAAGCAACAACACTGGTTAGTGTACTTGCACACATTACATATAAACTCATCATGCATAATTTTCTTGTATCAACATATTAAAGATAATCATACATTTACATGTCATGATACATATCATTCTCTTATCGTTTCTTCATAGGCATATATCATTTATTTCATTATTTCGATATTTCATGTACCGTCATTTTCATGAATTTCGCGTACATACTGGTAATAATTCATTTCAAACTCATGTTATTTCACTTCAGACCTTTACCTGTTATATCATTTAAATATCAATTGTTATATTTATTTCAGATCAATACCAATAATAATCTATAAATCTTTCAATTCAAATACATAAGTCTTTTACCGTTTCTTTCTGAATCGAAGAACGACTTACGGATATGAGTACATCGTTCTTTGGTGCCATAGTCCAACTATGGTCTTGCACATACAAACACTGCCATGGTCCGACCATGGTCTTACGTTCCTTGTGCCATAACCCAGTTATGGTCTTATCCGTCAATTCATCCTCTGCCACAGAACGATTGTATTCAATCCCGCGTTCAATCCAAATTGAGTATTAAATTCGATAATGTATTTCCAATAATAATTCATTTTTCAATATTTATAATTCAATTTGGTTTCATTTGTTAACATCATATACTATTACATTGAGCCTTTATTTATCTCATGAACAATTAGTTCATGCTTTCTATTCACATTTTCATATTCAATTTATATTTTCAAATTATATTCTACAATCACGCTTCCTTTTCTATGGCTCAACTGTTTCATTTCGATTGATTTAACTTTTCATTTAACTACCCTTATTAACAGACTCGGGCTTTGGCAGATACACGGATCCAACCAAACACATCAAGACGGTACATTGTGCCTAAACGGTACATAGTACCTGATCAGTAATCAGTAATGGTAGCAGTAACAATAACAATATTCAACACACAAAGTGCTGAATCTGTAACAGTAACGGTAATAGTATTCGACACACAAAGTATCGAATCGGTAACAGTAACAGTAACATTATTCGACACACAAAGTGTCGAATCGGTAACAGTAACGGTAACAGTATTCGACACACAAAATGCCGAATCGGTAACAGTAACAGTAGTAGGCACATAAGTGTCTGATCAGTAAGCCGGCGAAAACCTGTACTCTTCCATATCCTATGGCATGCCAACTATATCCGACTAGCCCGACTAGTTAATAGGGTATTTAATTCACTTTTCAGTATAATTTCCATCTTAGTTTAGTATCAATTATAATTCCTTATTTCAATCAGTTTCACAGTATTGCAGTAATTTATTATTTCAGTAATTTCACAGTTCAATGCAGTACACATAACAATATTCAGTAATTTCACAATTCAATTCAGTGCTAACACATATTTCTTATTCAATTCAATTTACTAAATTCAGTTCAATACTAAAACACACACACACACAGATATATATATTATTCATCACCAAATAACATTCACTTTAATCAAAATTGTACAGAATATAGTTCATACGAACTTACCAGGCTAATTTGCAGAAATACCAAGATACAATGACATTTTGGTAATTTTCCATTTCCCTTGATTTTCTGCCCAATCTTGATCTAAATTAACATTTCATTCAATTTATTAATTTAAATAATAAAACAGTTCATTTCATGTAATTTGGTCATTTTTTGCATTTTTATAAAATTACCCTAAAAAATTACCTTTATTCAATTTAGTCCCTGAACCTATAACATGTAAATTAGCTATTTTAAAATAAACTCATATTAGCTGAATATTTACATATATTTTTCCTCCTCCTCCACTCCATTCCACATCCTTGATATATATAATACCATTATTTACTTGTTTACTCATAACAAGCTGTTCACTTGAGTCATAGTCACTAAATTAATTATATTTTAAGCTATAGAACTACGAATTGAGATAAGAAAATTTTATATGAAACTAGACTCACAAATTCTTACCATAAAATTTTCAGAATTTTTGGTTTAGCCAATAAGTACAGTTTATTCTTTAAATTCATCTCTATTCTGTTGTCTGACAGTTCCGATGCTTCTTCACTAAAAATTAATTATCTCCTCGTACGGGATTCAGATGATATTACCATTTTCTTATATTGAAAATAGACTCCTTAAGGATTTTAAAAATATAAATTGAAGCTCCTAATTATTTTTATTCAATTTTTGATGATTTTCCAAATTCAGAACAGGGGAACCCGAAATCATTCTGACCTTGTCTCACAAAATTTATTATATCTCATGATTTACAATTTCATTAATTAAACCGTTTCTTCTATGAAAAACTAGACTCAATAAGCTTTAATTCAATATTTTTTTCATTCTCTAATTCGATATCCACAATTTATGGTGATTTTTCAAAGTTAACCTATTGCTGCTGTCCAAAACTGTTTTAGTACAAGATGTTGATTACTAAGTTTATAACTCCCTTATTCCCTTTCTCTATAATATTTCTCATCACTTTCACTTATTTCCCTTCACTAATATATCAAGAACATAAGACCTTATATAAGAAAACTCTACTATAACATCATTTCTATGCTTTTTCAATAATATCAAACTTAAAATTATATTGAAATCTTGATGTTCTTACCTTGTCCTATTAGTTTCAACCTTTAACTTGATTTTCTCTCTCCTCAAACTTCTATTTCTTGAATCTAACTTGATATTCTAGCTGCCCATAGTCTCCTTGTTATCTTTCTCTCTTGATGGAGAAATTCTTTTGATTTCTAGGTGAAAATGATAAATTTTTGGTGGAAGGACCAAATTGTAAAGAAAGTAAAACTTTCTTTCTTTCTCTCTTCTTCTCACGTTGGTGCATGGGAAAAAATGGTGGGATGATGATTTTTCATCTTTCTTTCCACATATATATACTAAATAATAAAATAATAAAATAATAAAATATAATTTAAAAATCAAATTAAAATATTAATAAACTAATATTTATTTATTTAATTAATTTAAAATATATCCAACATCATCATTATCTTCTAGATTTCTCTCTCTTCTAAATGACCATTTTGACCTTTATAAATTTTTAAAATTCCATCCTTGAGTCATTATTTAATTTGGTAAAATTACGATTTAGTCCCTCATAATTCTTCATCTATTCAATTTGATCCTAATTCATCCATTTTCCTTAGTTTCTAGATTATTCCACCCTTAAAATATTTGCACTATTGGTCATTCAAATTTTTCATATTTACACTTTAACCCCTCAAATTTTGAGTATTTACCCTTGGGCAACAAAAATTTTCTCACTTTTACGATTTAATCCTTTCTTGCATTAATATGTCATGATATACTTCCCAATGTTGCCATAACTCAAAATTTCCCTTCTTGTTACTTTATTTCCTTATTTTACTATATCAAGGATACTATCTTACTTTCTTATTGTAATAATTTTCGGGATATTACACCTATAATTATGAATTTATCAAGAGAATCATCCATTTTAATTTATTTTCAATTTAATTCCTAATCATGAGATTTTCTAAAAATCACTTTACAAATTAGATCAAAATTATCATCAAGCTTCATGCTCAAGAACAAACATCAATAATACTTTAAGAACATCAATGGTAATTTTTCTAAACTTTAAAAACTTCACAAATTAGTACCTAAACTAACTAGATATCAATACAACGATCATAAAAACATAAAAAATAAAAAAAAACGAATAAGAAATAGCTTACATACAAAGACTTAAACCCAAAGCAAAACTTGGAGTTCCCCAACAATGGCATTCGACCAAACAAAGAAAAAGATGAAAAAGATGATAGATTTTCATCTTTTGTTTTATTTAGTTTATTAACTAATTCCTAAAATAACCTTTAAAATAATAACAATTTCAAAAATAACCAAGTCAACACCAACCACTATAACTAAAATAGTCCATTTACTAAAATATTTCATCGCTTCATTATTATTTATCAATCCAATTTCTTTTATCTATTAGAAACTAACATTTAACTTTTTACGATTTAATCCTTTTTATTTAATTAACTATCTAAATGTTAAAATTTTCTAACCAAAAATTAATACGACACGATAACTTCGTAAATATTAATGATTTAATATTTATAAATTAACACGTCAGAATTGTAATCCTGAAACCACTATTTCAGACATCACTAAAAAATGAGCTGTTATAAGAACTCAGTTGGTAGCACGCCTAAAATCCCCTTCCCTTTATCACTCGACTGTCTAGCAGGAACAGGAACAGATGATTGTCCACCCGCAACGGAAGCAGATAGTCGGCCCAAATACAGTTCCAACAAACTCAGCATTTCGGACTTGATCTCTCCCCATAACCAATCTTTCAAGTCCCTCAACTCCAGCTTAAGTTCCCTTTTGAACTCCATCTTTAATTCCTTCAACCCATCATTCAATTTTGAACTCCACTGTGAAACGTCCTCATGCAACTTTGCCACCGCTTGCTGCAGACAGCCCACATCCTTTTGAAGTCGAGTAGAAACGCCGTCACGGGACATTGTAGATCATCAACTCTAATACCTTGTTGCGTGCTGAGCTCGGGTCGAGTTTTGCTTGAGAATTACAGCACACTAACAACAAAGAAACAATATCACAAGAAAGAAAAGAAAGAAGAAGCAGACAAGAGAAGAAATAAAAATGACAACTAAGAAAAGAGATACTTGTTTATTTTCAAGCAGATATTCCACCAACACCCCATCTCTGTCTATTTAACGGAGTCTTGGTGTCGTTACAACCCAGATAATTGTTATGAGCAGAAAAGTTAGCAGGAGACATTTGCAAAGATTAAGTGAAACAAGGAGTTTTGGGAATTAGTCATACGGGCGTTTTGCGTTTTTTGTTTTTAACAGAATAGTTCACGTTATTCTGTTTGTTTGTTTGTTTGTTTTTCTTTATATTGTATGCATTGCATGGTAAAACGGTTATGCTAAATATACATGATAATTTTTCCTAATCTCTGAATTCTCCTAAATTCTTCTCTCTTCTTCAAATTCTTTTCTTCTTCCTTTACTCTTAATTTTGTTCCGTAACAAAGGTATCAGAGCTATCACGATCCCTTTCGATGGCTGGCGAAGGCATATCGACGAGGCTGCAAAAAGAGGTGAGTAATATGCAGCAGGAAATCTCCAAATTCCAAGAGAAATTTGTGTATCTGGAGGTCAAGATGGAATCCCGACTAAAGGAGCTTCGAACGGAGTTACGAGGTGATTTCCAGTCGTTGTTCATTCAGTATTTAGGGCCACCGCCAACTGGTTTACCGGTAACTGCTGCAGGTGATAAGGATAAGGGGGTTTTGGGGGCTCCTCTTGGGTTCCTACCAAAAGATTCTGATCCACCTCAAGCGCAGACGGATCCATCCATTGCTGCAGGAGGCAGTGTGCATTTGAGAGAGCAACCAATTGCTTTGGGAGCTTCGGGGAAAGGTAACAGACTGGAATGCCCCAGGTTTGATGGTACTGATTTCAGGGGATGGTGGACCAAATTGGAACAGTACCTTGAAGCGGTAGGCACACCAGCAGTGAGTAAGTTCGGCATGGCCGGTGCTCTTTTTATAAAAGGCGTTGCTGTTACAAAATATAAGAGGTCTGCTGTAAAAGACAATGATGAATGGCCTTTCAAATATTCAAAGTTCTTTGTTGAACTAGATGATGGTTTGGAGCTATCTTTCTCTGATAAGAGATGATTTGCTAGAGTCCGCTTGCTTAAAGATCCTACATCTGTGCCTACAATATCTGAGCTTGGTCCTAATGGACTGTTTGAGCCTATGACGATTAATGAATTTACTGATTCCTTAAGCAAGAAGAAGATTGGCATTAAAGCTCTATTGCTTGATCAGTGTTATATCTCAGGAATTGGCAATTGGATTGCAGATGAAGTGCTATACCAAGCAAGAATTCATCCTCTGCAGATTTGTTCCAGCCTGTCCAAAGAAAACTGTGCAACTTTACACAATTGCATCAAGGAGGTTATTGAAAAAGCAGTTGAAGTTGGGGCAGATAGTGGTCAGTTCATTAGTAATTGGATATTTCATTTTCGTGAAAAGAAGCTTGGCAAGGTTTTTGTTGACGGGAAGAAAATTGATTTTATCAATGTTCGTGGCAGGACATCTGCATATGTACCGGAGTTGTAGAAATTGAATGGAAAAGTAGCTACAAAAGCAGCAGGTAAACCTAGAAAGCAGGCTTCTAAGAAAAAAGGAGGTGATGAGGCTGAGGATAATGATGATGATGAAGATGGCGTTGGTGATGAACCTACGAATGAGGAAGAGGAAAGTACTAAAATTACCAAGCCTAAGAAGGGGGGAAACCCTAGAAGTCGTGGTAAAAAGCTCCTATGAAAAGAAAAACCAAATTTCCTCATTTTCAGCCTTGAGGACAAGGCTGTTTTCTGGGAAGGGAATATTGTTATGAGCAGAAAAGTTAGCAGGAGACATTAGGAAAGATTAAGTGAAACGAGGAGTTTTGGGAATTAGTCATACGGGGCGTTTTGTGTTTTTTGTTTTTAACAGAATGGTCCACGTCATTCTGTTTGTTTGTTTTTCTTTATATTGTATGCATTGCATGGTAAAACGGTTATGCTGAATATACATGATAAGTTTTCCTAATCTCTGAATTCTCCTAAATTCTCCTCTTTTCTTCAAATTCTTTTCTTCTTCCTTTACTCTTAATTTCGTTCCGTAACACAACCCAGATAATCGGAACTGCCTAAGCATTTACAGCCAGTAAGATCGGAGCCACCAAAACCATATGCTTTGACTTCCCAAAACTCACTGTATTATTCTTAAAACATAAAGAAATAACAACAACATGTCAATAGTGTAAATGAGCACATGACATCAATCTTCCTGCTTCTTCTATCGCTACTGCTGCTTCCTACTTCCTCTATCATTATTCCCTCAGGTAACGTGGTCTTTATTCTCGTAGGCAAACCCATAGTTGGTGGTATGTATTATTGTTTTAAGATTTCGCTACTATCACTAAGAATTAGTTATAATAACTTCTTCATAGAATTGATTTTTTTTTGACATTTTAATATCCTGTTCCATAATAAAAGCCTTATTTGTTATATCAAGATTAAATTAGGCTGAAATTTAATACCAAACTTATAAGTAATAATAATAACAAGACAAAATTTAATATATTAAACTCTGTACACATAAGGACCGCCAGTTAATTAAACAGCAAAGATCCTCAGAAGTTTGTTTAAATTTTTTCGTCTTCCAGTACATTTCTATTTCAAATCGATTAGTTGTATGTATTAATTTCAATATAGGGTAAACAATTAAAATAGTTATTTTTGTTTGCCTCATGTAACATTTTAGTCACCTTATGTCTGAAATGTTATGTTTTAGTCACTTACGTTATCGTGTTATAACATTTTATTCACTGAGCCGTTAATTATTGTTAACGGTGCAACGGTAAGCTAATGTAGCACGTTAAATCATCATTTCAAATGAAAATTTTAGGTTAAATTCTACAATTAGTCCTTATATTTTTTTATTTTGAGCAATTTAACTTTTTTATTCTTTTAACTTTTTTTTTCCATTCTCTTCTGCTTGTCCCTCTGTTTTTCTCCCTTCTTCATTTCTTTTAACGTAGTTTTTCTATGTTTTCCATTTGTTAAGACTAATCCACAAGCTCGCCTCACTCGAAAAAAAATAAATTGTTCAAAAAATAAAAGTATAGGGACTAGTTTTAACAAATGGAAAATATAGAAAAACTATGTTAAAAGAAATAAAGAAAAAAGGAAAGTGAAAAGAACATAAAAGAAAAAAAAATTAATTGCTCAAAATGAAAAAAATATAGGGAACGATTGTACAAATTAACTTAAAATTTTTGTTTGAAATTATGATTTAACGTGTTACGTCAACTTGTCGTTACATTATTGACGACAATTAATGACTCAGTGATTAAAATGTTACAACACGATAACGTAAGTGATTAAAACGTAATATTTCAAACATAAGTGACTAAAATGTAATCTAAGGAAAACAAAAGTGACTATTTTAGTAGTTTACTCTTCAAAATATTAAATTTATTTGTAAAATTTGTTTAAAAAAATTCTATATTTTAAAATAATAATAAATAGCATGTATTAATTCTAAATATTGTATAAAAAAGGATCGGGTTGGGCCCAAGTTTAGTATATATAATTCGGGTCGAGTTTAGGCAAAAATTTAAATCTCTTTTTAGCCGGGTCAAACTCGGGCCTAAGATTTTTGTTGGGCTCAGACCGAACCCAGCCTAGCTCATGGACACTTCTAATAGGCAGTCATGCAAGTTGTTATATCATTATCGTTAAAAAATTAATGTGTTAATTGAAATTTTCATTTGACTAAAAAAGAAAGAGTTATATTAAAGAAAATGCAATTGATAAAAGTTAAATTTTACATTACGCCAAAAATTTATAATTTAATACTTTTTATCCCGACCCTCGACTCTGTTTGCATAGTTGTCAAATTACAATTACATCCATGTATTCATACTATTTATAAAGGGAAGGATATAAATTATGAGTTGAAAATTATAAGATCTAGATTAATATACTGCAAAAGATTTAGATCAAAACAACATTAACTTAAAACTTTTGGACTTGATTGCAAATCTCTCTTTTCTTCAGACTATTCCGGAATAAACACTTTGCTCGCTCCCCCTCCTTTCTTTGCAGAGCCCTAAGCGTTCCCCATCTGGTTTTTTATTTTCTTTTTACGAAGGTAAACAAATTTCATGTTCAACTTTTAGTTGCAGTTGATTGATTTTATCTATTGAAATTTTTAGTTATTTTGAATAATCAGAATTTGGGAGGTCATGGCTAGATTATTATCGTCAAACGCGGTGTTGAAGGCTATCGCTACTCTCCCAGCTGCTCTTTCTAGTAGAAACGTATGTACTAGTTATTATTACTATTATTATTCATTGCTTTCATGATGTAGTGATATCAATTCATGTTAGTTTTGGTTTTAGGGTTTAGGGTTTTAGATAGTTCAGCTCTAGCCTTTTTAAATATTCGCGGAGTTCACTGCTTCAAAATGTGGTTCCTTTGCTAAATCTGTGACTGAAGTTTATGTGTTTTGATTCGATGGTGCCCCTCGTGAATTATCTTGTTTTAATTTCAAAAGGTCTTAGTTTTGTTCTTGTGTTACTAGGTAATTGGATCCTTCTACCCGAGTGGGTTGAAATACTCAACATCTGTTCCCGGTGACCCTGGTACACATGAAGATTTTAGACCAACAAATAAGATTCAGAGTTCTGATGTTTCTTTGAAGGATGTTGTTGAACAGGTAGGTATGCCCTTTGATATGTTACATGTTATATAGACAAGTTGATTGGAACTTTTGTCTCCTTTGTAGCTCAGAAATGTTCTTTATCACGTAGGCTATGGTATTATTGATTGTGATTAACTGCTATTCTAGGATGTCAAGGAAAATCCTGTGATGATTTACATGAAAGGGGTACCTGATTTTCCTCAATGTGGATTCAGTTCATTGGCAGTAAGAGTGTTGAAACACTACAGTAAGTATTAATAGAATGACATGAATATTTCACCCACTTCTTTATTCAGTTTTTGCTTGGTAATTAATCTGTCTATGGGTCAGTCTGCTTCTGCTATACATTGTTTGTGTGTCTCTCTGTGTACGAATCATATACTAATGTCTTTTTGAGTTATGCTCCTTTAGAAGAAAATTAGTACAAGTGTTAACTTATGAGCTGCACGACCAAAAGGATTTATGCCTGTTGTGTTTGCCGATTGCTCCTTGCATGTTTGTTTTATCTTGGTGTAATTTTTTTGGGTTGTTATAGCTAATGTATTAGTAGCTTTGTATTCTTATCAACTTTCTGGCTGATGCAGATGTTCCTTTAAGTGCAAGAAATATTCTGGAAGATGCTGAGCTGAAAAGTGCTGTTAAAGCCTTCAGGTAAGTTGACTCTTTCTAGTATTTACTCCAAAGGCTAACCTAATTATAGTTTTGGTAAAAGAAAGTGGACATTCAAACTCTCTTTTTTAGTCTAGGGTTCTCTCGTTTTCATGGTTTGAACATGATATTCCTTTTTATTTATGTTTTCATAATAAAATAACTTGCCGACAGCTGACACTTGTCAGTCAATGAAGCCTTTGTCCTGGGGCTTGGGTGGGCTGTCAATCTTTGTTCCATCAATGTCTAATGTATCTTGTGGAAAAGTTAAGAATCTCTTTAGACCTATAGATTTCCGATGGGTTTCACTGAACAAATTGATGCTATGCCAAGATTTTCCTTTTTTTCTTAAACCTAATCTTTCTGTTGATTTTGAGAACTATTTCTTATAATGGTTCTATTCTATCACTTAGTTTGTGTTTGGTTGAAGCAGAAGGTCGTAAATATAAAAAGGAAACTATTTTATATGGTATTCGATTCACAGAAACAACTGAAATGCTTCTTTTTTTTTCTTCTACATCCTCTTATTTAAACATGAGCATGTTATATGACTTCTTCTTAGGTAGATCCAAATAAGTTTTCCTATAACTGAAAAGGACACAGATATGTCACTCCGTAGTTCTACAGCTGAATAGCTACATTCAGGTGTTCTTATTAGAGGTGGTTATAATTAAAAGGTCAAATTCCACATTGAGGGTTAGGCTTACTCGCATTCAGTGTTTCAGCTTTATGCCTAATCTTTCTTTTCTAATTGATTTCTTGTTTATTTTTAGCTCAGAGTAGTTACATGATGTTAGTTTTATACAGGTCAATAGATTTTATTATTGTGATGAAGTTGATAGATTTTTCACCTCAGAAACGGTTAATTAACATCCATAGATGATTTTCTTATAATGTGCTTATTTCCGCTCATCACATTTTCTTTCTTGCAGCCATTGGCCCACATTTCCACAGATATTTATTAAGGGAGAGTTCATTGGGGGTTCAGATATAATTCTCAACATGCATCAGGTTAAGTCTTGTTTCTTTTGTCTCCCTTTGCACAAGTTATACAGGACCATTTATCAACTATGTTACCTGAACGGTTCATTTTAATTAAGGCATTTGCGTCTGACAATTGTGTTTTAACATAGATTTAGACATGAACATGAAGAATATGATCCTCCAAATAAATCAAAAAACCTTTTAAAAAATTAAACACATCTGTATAGGACACTCAACCCTTGATAACATAGCTCATAGCTGATGCATTTGATATGTACTTGTGTAGAATGGAGAACTGAAAGAAAAGCTCAAGGATATTGTAGGCAGTCCGAAGCTCGAATAAATCACTGTTGAATCTCAAGATTGTAGTAGGTTTTTGCTTTATTTGAAGTATTTTTGTTTGCCCCTTTTCTTCTCCGGAAGATGATAAAGATAAAAAGGTTCCATGTTACTAATGTATGATGACCTTGACTTGTTAAAAACTTTCAAATAATAATCTATTTGTTCTACTTTATTTATTTATTCTCTGTGTGCCATATTAAAACCTCTGCTTCGTGAAAATAGATTGTATCTGAGTTATCACTCCATTGCCATTGTCTGTTTGCAATTGCATCACCCCTTAAGCTTCAAATTGGAAGTATAAACACCCAGTTTTCCACCTAAATTCCTATTGATACAAAGTTGATTGATACTTGCAATGAATGAAATGGTAATATGATGAGGCTGCAATTGCATTAAAACTAACCCATCTCCTGCAACAAGCAAATCAGTTGTTTACATGGATGTTATGTAACCTCTCTGGATGGAAGACGAGGTTCCTACACTTTCCAATGGTTGACGTTACACCACAAGGAATGCCAATTATGTAACTGCCAAAAGTTGGGAGTTAAAAAGTATGATGGGATCATTTCTTGTTAGCAGAGGCATAAATGCTGAAGCATATATTCATTGGAAGCACATGTATGTATCTGCCAAATCCTGATGGATTCCGGGTAATTGCCCTTTCTAAAGATTTTAAAGCAGCTACAAGATTTCTCCATTTCTGCTGCATCCAGTTGTCGTGCCATAACCGGATCCCACTATGTCTCACCCAATAATTCAATACCTTAAACAAGCATCAATTTATCAATTAAAATTATGAAGCGTAATGGGGTAGGGATGAAAAAGAAATTGCGGTCCATTATGATGATTATTTGTCTTCCGTTTTTTTTTTTGGTTTGTTTTTTCAAGTTAAAAGATTGCATTCAAGCAATGAAATCATTTTCATGAACTTCTATTGGTTGATGATGCATAATTTCTCTAAGCTTTTTTTAAAAAAAACATATAATATTTCACTAGCTATAAATAGGTCCTAAGTACAGTCATTACTCATAATGTTAAGTTATGTCTCTTAAATATAAAAAATTATAACACTTCATTTTTAACACAAAATTATAACTATTAAAATTATATGTTATATTTTTGAGAGATGTGTCTATCCAAATGGATACTTTATCTCTCACTTGAGAACTCAAAATTTATTTACAAGATACACCCAAAAAAAATTCAGAAAATAAGGTTTTTTTTCCTGTATTTAATATTATTAGATTATTCCATATAAAAAATATTGTATAAGTTGTTTATAAAATTTGATATTCTTGTTACATTTCATCCGTGTTCAATGTGTCAGAGTTAATTGTATTTTTAATATTTATGTACTTGTAGTTTTTTTACATACCAAAATAGAGATGAGAGCAAATAGAATTATAAAGATAGTGACTCGATATCCACTTTGAAGCATTGTTGTATTGATTTTTTATTGTGCTTTTGGAAACATACCTAACCAACAATTCAGAGCTTAAATCGTGTAAGAATCGTTGTGTACTGAGATGGAGAAAATGATTTGCGTTCAAGCTCTTTCAAATAGGCCTTTGCGGTGTCTCCTCCTATCCCAACCAACACAGTGAACTTTAGGATTTTATTTTTCCTGATTCTTAGCGGAATAAGTTTAGATTTTGCTTGATTACCATACAGATGTTGAAAAGTTCACTCACTGCTGGAATTATACCAGATATTATTCGATTGATGTCAATTATAGGAGATGTTCCACTCTTTTTAACTTCCATGTTGGCACGTGTATTGTTATGCCCTTTGCTAATGACTTTGATATGCTGGAATTTACAGGATCAAATATTGCGGAGTGCAAAAGAAATGGAAGAATCTGTCTCATCAGTAGCTAGAGGTTATGTCTGATTGCATCAAGTGTGGGAAGAACTTGTCCATATAAGCCGTCTTATGTTCTGTCTTGCAACTCAGTTCCTACTGTCGGAAAGGCTAGAAAGGAAAACAAAATGAAGATAGAAGCCAAATGCCACCAGTTTCAAATATCAGTATATATCACATTAACTAATACCAAAATGGTCTCAAAAGTACAACAGACTCACTAGGCTATTACAATCTACCTCCTACATCCGAAACTCTTTTATTTTTAAGGAGAGGTAAAACAGACTAAAAGGGATTTAAGAGGGCTAATTCAAGTATACCATATACCCTAACAATCCATTTTTTTTACCACCTACTTGTAACATATTCAGTCTTCTCTCTTTTCACCGTTATTGCTCCCCGACTCAGCTATATTTAGCGTTATCCCTCAAGCCCCAGTCTTGCTGTAAGCCAATTGCAGACCTCATTCATCTCTTTAGGGATTGTGTAATGACCAATCCTGCACAAACCAGATCAAAAACTTGAACTTTATCTGGTTTTGTGAATTAACAATGAGCTCGTTACTGTTATTGTAAGAGCCTAAATAGTTACCCTTCATAATCTTTAAAAGTGAGGTTTCGAAATCCGGCTACATTCAAGGAATGGGCAGATATTTCTCCATGTTTGTAAGGGACAACATCATCACCTGCAATAAGATTATAAGAGGATCAGTTTAGTAGACAAAACAAGAAATTGGAATGTTCATTAAGTGTAGTATGAAGATACATACAAGTTCCATGGCCAAGCATAATTGGCAATGAAGCTGCGCGCCGTGCAGCTTCATGTGATACTTCTATTTTGTTCCTTAAGCACCTAGAAACGTAACACCTTTGATGAGCAAGTAAATCATTATATCATGATGATTTCTGACAAAACTAATCTTTGTGTTTGGAAAAGAAGTCCAAAACATGAAAGAGTAGGGCAGGTAAGTTTGTTAGAAAATTAATTTTGAACGATGTAGACGGTAATACCTTGAACCAGGAAGCCATCCACTTAGTCCAACAATTGCCCTTAGGTTGATGTTGTATGGATTGCCATTTCCATACCTTCCCAGAGCACAAGCAGTTGCAGAGTAAAGTGCCATTGCAGCACCCATACTGAAGCCTCCAATTCCGACCTTAACTGGCGAAGGGAAATTGATAAGAGAGTAAGTTTTTCATTTAATTTCTTTTGTTGAATCAAATCTTGCGAGGAGGCTATTATTTTGTAGATGATAAGGCCTTCAAAATACCATCACATGGCTCTGTTGACAACAAGTTTGCAATATGAGCTGCTGAGGCATCTAAACCCTCCCAATCATCTGGACCATTTTCTGACAGCTCACTAACATCAAACCCTGATGCAAGATATTTATATCATTATATCAGTGTCCGTTGTCAAAGCAACACACTGTTTATGTCATAAACCAGATGATGGAACCAAAAATTTTTCTTACATGCTGTGTAAGGAAATCCCCCAAGTAAAGCCACAGGACGAGTAGGAGCAGTTGGGCAAATCCATTTTATCTGAAACATGGAATCAAGAGAAATATACATAAACACACATGTGAGAATCATTTGAAATATTGGAGGAGAAGACAGTATGTATATAGAGACAATATAAGTTGAAAGTAAAATATGAAAGCACCCTTACATTTGGAAGAGGAAGACTTTCCAAGAGCTGGGACCAGCTGTAACAAAACAGGAACAAAATGAGGATTGGAAAATGCTTCATTATAATTAAGTGCAATTTATATAATTTCATATCAAGTTGTATGCTTTTTTATCTAAGATGATGTGATTAGAGGAATCAAATGAATTCAGCCAAAAAACTGCAGGTTTTACACACTTGCTCATGCAAGGTGAAAAGGTAAATAGTAAAACCGGTTTTACTTTTACCTTGAATCTCAAGTTTATGCTTTACTGCTTTGGGATTAAAGCATAAGAATTCCAGAACCACCTATAATACTAAATTAAAAAACGAATATCCTTTGCCTAAAGGTAATTAATGTTTTGTTAATTTTGGCATGGGAAGAAATTTTAATTTGTGGTCCCTAATCTATGGGCATGGAATATGCTCTTTTTTCACATTTAAGGCTTCCCAAATTAAGCTTAAGATACGATGAGGCAAAAAATAAATAAATAAACATCTTAATAGTGGAAAAACAAACATAGCATTGATATGAGCTTCCTACATGCAAAAGTGATGAACAGCTTGGATGTTCATAATATGAACTTGAAAAGAACATACATCAGCAGCAAGTGAAAAATAAAGGAAAAAGAAGCAATACCTCGAGCCATTGTCACCAAGGCCATGAAGCCATACTATAGTTGCCTGGTGTTTCCCTTTAGGTCGAACAACATGTGTCCTTCCAAAATCAAATGTCCTTCTAGCAGTTCTACTACCTAAAAAAGGAGCATCAATGGAGGTCAACAATCGAAATGTCTGATCCAAAGAAGACATTACTAGAAACCTTGTAAGCGAATCAAGAACATATCAGCAATTAGTGAAGTTCAACAAGTTGAAATGAGAAAGGGGGGTAAAATTATAAAGAAAAGGAACAAACCTGAGCCCATGGTATTATGTGAATAGCTCATTTTTTTCCCTCTCAGTCTATACCTAATAGAAAAGTGAGAGAAGAGGTGATACAATGAAGAAAACCCAGAAGGGGAAATGTGTATTTATATCCAAATGGAGAGTGTGGAAATGGAATAAAAACAGGCGAATAGAGTACAACAGGTTACACAATGAGCCTAAAAATTGCCTAGAAAACACAAAGAAAAGGAGGGAGAGAGGGGCATCCTTGAAAAGGAAGGGGTAAAGACAATGACAAAAGCAAAAAATCTTTTGAATAGCAGAGAGAGAATCCAAGCAGAGCACCATCATCCATCCCTTACTACAGATTTTCAACAATGAGAGAATCTATGCTTGTGGGCAGTGGCCAAAAAATAAAGCTAAACCCTCCAGCAACAACTCAACAGAATATTACTGAAAACAAGAAAAGAATAACCTAAATTTGAAAAAGATATTGTCTTTTCACAATCATTTGTTTATCATTTCTTTTGATGATTTGATTGATACCCATTAAACAAAATGCTTACAAGTTTTATAACTTTCATGCATCCTTTACATAATTTTTTTGGTATTATAGAAATATACTACTGAAATGACACTAGCAGAGTTTCATTTTGTTTTCCCTTTCTCCTATGAAGCTCGTTTTTCTTACAGAAATATGAAGCACATATATACATGCAATAACATATTAAAATATGTACAAACTAAATCTTTTCTTTTTGGGGGATTTTTTTGTGTATATTTATAAAGTTAATCAACCTGGATTTAGCTTCTTTTTTATCCTGCTTTCCTCTTTCTTACTTTCCTGCTTGCCACTTTAATTTCTGGGTGCTCAATTCCCACCATAAAAGTTCTGTTTGTTTATATTCATGGGGAACACCATAAGTACTCAGCACATAGTAAGTCCAGAACTGCACCTCTTACTTCAACTGACCATGTTACCCCTTCTACTTAAAGGTTATGTTTGAAGGGTTCACATGGTTAACTATCATAGCCAAAACCCTGAGCCAAGCCAAAAAGAAAAGAAAAAGGTTTATTTGCAGAGTTGCAGACCACCATTTTAACTGGTTTCATGTTCATTCAGTTCAGTGTCTCTGAATCCATATTATTTCATCACTTTTGTACCTATAAAATAATGCACCTTTAATGCAACATTAACAAAGAAAAATCCTCATTTGCCTTTTTTTCTTTTTCGGTAAAGAGGATGAATTACAGACACAAAGATTGAATCAACTTCGAATCCACATAAATTTTGCACTAGACCAGTAACTTGTTTGTCTTATATATGCACTCAACTGCTTAATGATATCAGTTTCAAGTTGTCATCCATCTTTGGCCTACTGCCTTCTAGCTGTAATGTTCAATAACCAAAAATTCCTTCTTCAAAAAAAAAAAACTCTACATTTATCTGGTTGACTAAGAGGAAAAATTACAGCTGACATGGGCAAGCCATCATTGGTCACTGTGATGAATGGAGGCATCTGATTACCTTGTAGGTCAACCTTTTTCAGTAAATTTTTTTCTTTGTTTTTCATCCTTTCTGGGAAAAACATTGGGCCGACTTTTTCATTGTCAACTCCTCCTTTACCCTACCCCATACACTCATTTTGGGCAAGAATCAACCAATAAGTATATATTTAGATATTGGGATGATACTTATTTTTTTTTTTTTGAGTTTATATATACTTAATTGATTCTTTGCTTATTATAACTTGAAAACAACATATGCTGTTGGCACTACCCTTTAGGTATAGTCTAATTTATTACTCATATTATGTAATGCAGCAGCCAATTTGTATCAATAAAATTATATTACCTAATATTCTTAAAATGTGACGTGACTCCATTAATTTTGATTTGAGTTTTAACATCTGCAATTTTTCTTCTTTTCGAAGATTTTGTAACTCTTTAAAACAAATATATATTACTCCAAAAAGAGGGACTAGTTGAAGCTAGCTCAAGTAAATATAAAATTATTTTTTTCTCCTAGTTCATCTAATCTGCAAAGCTGGCTCCCAAAATTGCAGTGACAATGAAATCTAAAAGGATTCTCCTGGAAAAAAAAAAGGTGGTGCTGGTGAAGCATTGACTAGGACATTGTTTTGAAACCATGCAAGAGAGAATAGCTATAGGTTCCCCCGTATATCTTTCATTTTCAGTGAAAAATAAACTAATTGAGTGAATGTGGGTTAAAGATGGAGGTACATTTTATAATTTAATTGATGTATAAGAAAATAATAATAATAATGAAACAAGTGGTGATGCTTGTCTTGGTAACTGGATGGCCATTTGAATGAATCTCACATAGGGTGGAAACCAGCATTTGTTCAACATCTATAGGGAAAAAAAAAATACATGAAATCAAATATTGAAGGTTACTTAAATTTGGACGTAATGTAGGATATAGTTTTATGTTCCACATATTTACATTATCAAAAATGATATTATAAACATAAAAGTAACAGTACTAATCTTACACATATATTATATTATCAGGCCATTTTATTTCATTTTCGAGTATTTATATTTGGCACATATTTAAATATAAATAGTTAGATTTAATAATACATTATATATATATGAATAATGAACTCCAAGCTTGATTTCAAATAAAATATAATTATATGCATCTAATTAGACCATTAATTAAGCTGATGTAACGAGTTAATCGTATATAAACTCAATTGAGAAAATTATGAAAATATATTTCCGTACTTAGATTTTGTTAAATTATTACGATTGCGCTTTTGTTATTTTTTTTCGTTTTATATTTTAAAACCTATAAAAAAATTTGCTTATGATGATATTTGAACCTATACCGTTAGCAATAATAAAATCTCAACTTTACTATTGCAATCAAAACTTTAATTTGATTTTTTTTGTACACTTTAATATTATTATGCAAATTTTTTAACTATTTAAATTTATTTTTACTTATTTTATTTTAATTTCGTGCATATTACGTATATGTTATTATTATCAATTTTTAAACATATATTGTATTATTTATTGATTGTTATTTTTAAATGCACACATTATTTTCACATGTATACATGTATCATAGCAACACTAGAAGAAAAAGAAGATAATTTTAATATATTAGACAAGGTTCCCTTTATTAATTGAAAAGCTAGATTGCAGTAAAACAAAGAAATAAAAGTAAACTGAATAAAGTGCAAGCATTAGCATAAGAGGAAAAAGAAAAGCTGGTTCACTCATGCATGAACAAGACAGATAGAGGGTATAGGGGTTTCCTTTTGTCTTTGCTATGCCTATAATATGTCTGCAAATAATTTAATTAGTGAATGTAGGTTAAAGATTAATTAGTGATAAGCTCTCCAATTTGACTATTCTTCTCCCATATATCCTTACACTTCACATTTTTATGTTTTTTTTTAGCCACGAGGATAGCAAATTAATCACATATTTGCAATTTCTTTAAATATTTGAGATTGAATTGATTTAATTTATTCAATATTTTATTTTTTTAATTCTATCACGTGTCACCGTGCTATTAGTTGTCAACACCACGCCAGCATATTTTAACAATATTAGTCGGGTAACAAGTTAACTTATGGTTTCCAAGTTTGAGTATCACTATCCAGTTAGGTCCAAAAAAAAGTTTAAGTGCTAATTAGATATAAGTTGTCAAATTCAGGTACCTCTGTATATATTAACTCTAAAAATTATCAAAGAGGTTTACACGCTTACTTCCATGTTATTCTTTTATTTTTATTTTTTGGTTTATTTAAGAAAAGAAAAAATAAACATGAAATGGGTATTAGTCAGTCCAATTTAGGCTTGATTATGGTCGAGCCGATGATGAATTTTAGGCCCAACCCAAAAAATGGCCTAAAATTTTGCCCAAACTTGGGCCATATTGAAAAATGTTAAACCTGAGCTCAACCCATTTTGACCCTAATAATTTTTTTAGATTATTTTTTATATGGAAACAAATTTTAAAAATATAATACACCAATTATGTAACAGCCCGGTCTAAACCCTAGTCGGACAGTGATTTCGGGACCATAAATCCGAATTAGAAAAATATTTTAATATTATTTTCTGTGTCTATTATGTGTGAATTTGCTTGCGTGAAATTTTCGTGTTTTAATTTTATCGTTTAAGTGTCCAATTAAATGAAAGGATTTAATCGCGTAAAATGAAAATTTAAGGGTTAAATTCAATAGGGCCGAATAACAGTTGTTCTTTTAATTTAAAGGCTTTATATGGCAAATAGACCATTATTAAAGCTAGTGGGAGGTATTTGACAAGAATGACCTTAGCATATAAGTTAGAAATTATTATTATTAAAGGTTAATTGGTAAATGAATTATAATGTATATATTATAATAAAACAAATGAAAATGTTAGTGGATTGTTCATCCACCCATCACCGAATGTTGAAAGAAAAAGAAAGAGTTGAAGCTTTGTTTTATTCGGCCAAGGTTGAGCTTGATTGAGGTAATTTTTTTAATCGGTTTTTGATAATTTTTACGTTTTTGAGATCGTTGCTTCGTGTTCTTCAAAACCCATGCTTTAATTTTTGGAATTTAGGATGTTTTTGTGATGTACCATTGATGATAGTTTGTGATTTTTGTTGGTTGATAGTAGAAAATAAAATATATGTGATAAATTATAATGTTTGTTTTTGAATTTTTGATGAATTTGATTATTTTGAGTTAAATTGTAAGAAATATTAAATTGAGGGACTAAAATGTGAAATAAATGACATGCAAGGACCTATATGAGACTAGGGAATATTCGGCCAAACTACATTGTGATTAATTTGAGATATTTTGTGTTTTGTGCAATTTGGAGTGAATTGTAAAAATGTTAAGTATTTGGGGCAAAATGGTAAATAACCCATTTATGTGTTTTTGGATGAAATTAAATGAAATTATGTTTGAATGAGTTAAATTTGAATGTGTTTAGATCAAGAATTAAAGAAATCAAACTTGAATCGGGGGAAAAATAAAGTCGTCGATTAGTCGATCCGTTCCGGTTTATCGCTATCCGAGGTAAGTTTATAATCAAATAGGTGTTATAATTTCTGAATAAATATTAATTATATATGCTGAAATGAAAGTATGCAAATATATATATAGCTGAATGTATTTTAGTCAGAAAGTAGAAATAGACGTGAATGTGATTTATCAATATTTAGCACTAAGTGTGAGAGTATGGGATAGCTATAGTTATATGAACAGCACTAAGTGTGCGAAACTAAAATGACGAGGTTGAATAAAGGGCACTAAGTGTGCGAAATTAAAATGGAGATGTTGAATAACAGGCACTAAATGTGCGATACCGAGAGCAATTTGGTTAGATGAGAAAGAGCACAAAAAAGTGCAACTTTATTATGGTCTGGAACAATTAGTTAGTACATGATAGATCAAGTATCAAATGGTTGAATAATGTATGATATCAAGGTAAGTTGGTTTCTTCGATTGTGAATAAAAAAAATGGTATATGAGGTAAATGAAAGTATATTAGTACATGAAGGCCTATATTCGGCCAAATGGTAAATATAGGTGATATTATAATTGTGAATTATATGCATTTATATATATGAATGAGCACATTTGGTTAAGAGTGGGATATGATTTGAAAATAAATAAATAAATAAATACGTCTTTAATTACATGTAGATCCGGCCAAGTTGAAATTGATTCTTAGTTATATATTAGATAATTAAATTTTGCAAGCTCAAAAGTATATATATATGAATATGATTGCATTATTCAGTTTTGTTATTGAATTATTAACATTATTGAATTGTCTATTTGATTATGACTTACTAAGCTATGATAGCTTATGGTGTATGTGTGTTCCTTCGGTTTTATAGATTTTGAAAGCTAGTTACGGGCTCGGGAATCGTCAGTAAAGTCAATCACACTATCGTCCGTTCATCGGTATTTATAAAAGTTAAATATAAAATCTATGGCATGTATAGGCTATACTACCTTTTGAATATATATATTGAATGAAGTGTGTATATATAATAAGCCATACGAAAATGGCTTGTTAATTTTGTTATGAATGGTTTCATGTTTTGATTAAATATTATGGTTGATGATATGGTTGTTTCGTAAATGGTTGAGATGCTAATTTAATGTCTTTATATTTAGTAATTGAGATTGAATTTGGATTATCATTTACTATGTGAAAGTTGTATATTGAGTTACTGTAATTATAGGATAGTTGAAATTGGTTATTTGCATAATGAATCTTATTTATGAAATTGGCCTTATTAAATGACCTTTGATTAATTGGGGGAATAAATAATACTAATATATACATGTATATATATATAGGATTCGGTGTTGGTATGTTTGGTATGAAAATGTTGAATATTGTTGAATTTGACATTAGTTAAAAATAAAATTATATTCGGCTAAAGTTTGAAAAATTGACCATATGAATAATAACTTTATTTGTTTGATGAACAAATATTTATATACAGTTTGATTAACAGTTTTGTGTAATTGAATAATAATATGCGAATATACTATGAAATTATATAAATGCTTATGGAATGTTTGGCCCAATGGTTATAAATGTTTGTATTTATAAGGTTGATATAGGTACATATATTAAAATATAATGATTACATGTAAAATAAGTAAATTTTGAATGTGAGTTTTATACACATAATTGGTCTTTGTTGTTTATAATAGATTTATTAGTCGAATAAGCGAAATGTGATATAACCGATAGTGGTGTTTGAAATATCTTGGATAAATTTTAATTATTAATTATATGTTTACAAATATGTTCGATACATGATATGAAATGACTCGTAATAAATTGATATTATATTTTTGATTTAAGATTAGGTTGTTTTAGTAGGTTGAACATGCAGATATTTATGATTATTCAAAATTAATTTTTAGTTCGTTAATACCTCGTAACCCTAATCCGACAACGGTTACGGGTTAGGGGTGTTACAAAATACACTAAAAATATTAAAATAAATATTTCCCAGCAAATTAAAAATACAAAAAAATATAAGCATGTGATTTGGGCCAAGTCTAGGCCAAAAAACCTACATGAGGCCCCACCTATTTAAAAAATAGGCCCTATTTTCTTTCCAAATCCATTTTTTGAAACTAAATTTTTTCTCAAAATCTCTCACTTTTTAGGTGGAGTCTAGACAGTTAGCCCGACCTATGATCAAGTCTAATCCCTGTTTAATTTTTAAGGAAATAATACCTTTTAAAGCCTGAGAAAGAAAAACTAATAAAACCCGGGATCTAAAGATAAAAAATTAATTTTAAGGTATAATAAATTTAAGGCCTAATAATTTATTAGGCCCTCCAATTTTATAAAAGAATACGTCATTTTAGCCCATTATTTAATTTTTCATCTCTTTCGGCCATTAAATTTGTATTGTTTGTCAAATTCTCCCAAAATGAATGAAAAGAATCAACATCTATAAACTTTGCTAATGTAGTATCCACATGGCAATCCATAAAAAAATAAAATATTATAATATTAAAAGCAAATCAAATTACCAATTAGGTTACTTTTGACAGATTCATTTTGTTGGAACCCTTTTAAACAAATAGTAAACTTAATCTGAAATAAATATAAATTTAAAATATATTCTTAAAGCTGTGAGATATAAAATTATATATGTGTACATAATTTACAAACCATTATAATAATAATATACCTATTTTATATATGCATACATGCATACATGTGTAAGGTAAGAGTGGAATCCAATTTCCTAGAAAGCATGCAGGCAAATTGCCATATGGAAGAACCCCTTAAAATGGCAGATGGAGATTTTGCTTTTGAATATTTTGACACGTTCCTTGTGATGTTTGTATATTCCTTCTTAATGGTCTCTTTCCCAACAAATCCGATACACAATATCGCAATTAGCAATTGGGGGATGAAATGAACGTTCAGAATACAGCATGGGGAGAATCTATGTTTTAACATATATTCCACCTTCTTTGCTTATGCTTTTCCATTAATACACTACCTTTATATTTAACTCAATTTTTCTTTCCTTTTTTATGCCAATTTCTATTTATCAACTCAGATAAATATACATGAATCATCCACGTGTTTGAAAAGGAGGGGAAAGGAAACAAAAATATTTATGCTTATTTTCTGATTTTTTTTCCGGATGCTGCTGTTGTATTATTTTATAAATTTTGAAGCATGTAAAATAACTAAATTCCTAAAAATAAAAGTATAAAAATTAAATTTTAAATTTACAAAAAATACATAGCCTTATGATAAAAGGAAAAAGTGAAACCCGGGTAGTTAAACATTGATGCTCTATTTGTTTAATTTTAATTTTTTTTTTTATAATTTTTAATAATTTATTTAATTAAACAAGATTAATTGGTCGAATGAAAAAACCAATAGATTAACCAGTTTTGTTAAAAAACATTGGTATGCTTGTTTTATTATTATTTTTTTAAAGAAATTCTAATTTTGGAAGATAATCTTTTTCATATGTTGAATTTTATCCAAAATTTTGATTTTGATTAAAAAATCAAGAAGATTACTAGAAATTAGAATTATGCAAATTTTTTATATCATTATTTGAATAATAAAAAAATTAGATGTTAGATAAGATAAGTGATCAATATATGATTTAAAAATATCCATTTCAATATAAATGTTTAATAATATTTTAATTTTCATAATTCTCATTATATTGCCACCAAAAATAATCATGGGAGAATTAAAATTATTTAAAGAATAAAATAGAGGAAATTTTTTTGGTTAGATGAGTCAAAAAGAAGTGATAGGAGATAAAGAGATGAGTAAATAAAAGTTAAAATATGTCTGTTGCTGTAGTTTTTTAAAATGTACCTTAGACATGATAACTACCTAGGATAGTGCCTCATCACTTTCTTCAGACCACTGCATTAGTTCCTTGAAGATGCGAATGTCCTCCAATATTAGCTTAAATCTCCAATTTGCTTGCTTTCAACGATGCTTCCAATGAGTTTATCCCTGGACCTGATGATACACGAAGTAATTCTCATTTGAATGGCTTTCGCTATCAACAATTTACGGGCTACCCCATCCTCATGATGGAAGAGTAGTCCATGATATTAAATGTGGTCTTTTAATCAGGATAACCCAGGAAATAGTCGTATTCCTGTTCCTTCTAATTACAACTCTGGCCAGATTTGGAGTTATTCCCGCATCTTAGGAATTTCGCAGTTAATCCGTGTTTTCTTGTTCTGGTTTATGAGCTCCATTGCTGCCTTCATCAAACAGGACTTTACTTCTATGAATCTAAACATTCCGCATGATGATTGGATGTAATCCTCTTTTGAACTTCAACTTTGCATGGCAATGCATTGTCTAGAATCTTTCATAGAAACATGACAATTTTGTAAAGTAGTTTAACGGCCCATAGCAACCTCCATACTTTCTTGGGGATACTTGAATTGGGTGAATTAATCTTCCCATCATTATGATTACTCAGTTCATGGAAGTATGTTGATTTCACATAGAATCTTCCATTACGATTTTGCGGCTCCTTCAAAGAACAACTTTGATTCCTACTATCTTTGCATCTCCAATTTGGGCAGTTCATTGCGAACTAGTTCTGAATTTGTTGCCATTCCTAAGCTTGATGTTTTCCATCTAGAATTACTTTGCCAAGTGATATTATGCTTGATTACATCGTCTCAATTTATGTAATATACTTTCTTCCACCCTTGATTCTCAAACCCGCCAAAACTTGCACATTAGTAGATCTATTTTGTTACATATGTTCTTTGGGGCTTGGAAACATAAAAAATAATAAATTGGCAAGCTCAAGCTAAGTTTTTCACCTTGTTCAAGTAATTTGGCTTTCCCGGAAGAACGTTGAGATTCCATTCTATTTGTTGTAGATTGGAAAAACTTACCATTCTTCCACATGCCTTACTTCATCCCCAGACACTTCCCAACTTCCATTGTGGTCTTTACTTGAAGTATTTCTTGGAATATCCTTTTAAACTTGGAGTGACAATCTCTGTTGATCATGAACTCAACTTGTTATAATTTATGCAAAGCCTCCAGAAAAAGTAAAATTGGTTAAGCATACTTTTGATTGCATGACACAAATCTCTATTTACTTTGAAAATAAAAAATTATCATCAGCAAAAAATAAAAAGGATTATTGGTATACTCCTTCCAACCTTGAGGCTCGTATTTTCCCCTCTTGTTCCGCCTTATCGTGTTTTGACAAAGCATAAATAGGTAGGGTAATCTTAAACCTCATTCAGGACAAAAACTACATACGAAGGATCTGGTAAGGAACAATATAAATGCACTTCACGGTTAGGTCCAAAGTTCCCTTGAATTTCCTTTTAATAAATTGCAACAGCTCCGATGCCAGAACAACATTATCACCCTCGAATGAGAGCATTTTGAAATGGGGAGACAATCGCCTCCAAGATTGGCTCAAGTCACTGAAACAAAATCTTACTGATAACATTATATACCATCTCCTAGGTAATAAAACAATGAAGGTTTTGTTTGATTCTTTAAGCATTCTACCCACCTTAAGGAAGTTTAGGCATGAATCAATGTTGAAAGAATATGGGGGGCTTTAAAAGGTCCCAAATCAAACATTACTTTTTGGATATCTATCTCAGTGAAAGGAGAACTTAAAAAATGCTTAAGGCCTCCGGTACCCTTGGTATCTCCAACTCATTTAAGAAATTATCGATATCATCCTAACTGTTACATTCTGGCCTGTTGAAATTAAAGCAACACGATTTACATGGACTGATTCAGACCACATTACTTTGTACTTCTATTAAAAACAAAACTTGCATGTACTGATACGATACCAGTCACTATATTTAAGAGACAACAAAACAATGAATCCAAATGCCGTGAACGATACCAAGACAATAAAATTATCCTTCAAAACTTCACAACAATAAGTCCCATGAATGAATGGAAAAGATTTATTTATTTGGCGATGCATTTTAAGTTTACCAAAAAAATTCCCATACCTGTGTATCAGTCTAAAGTACCATAAAGAAACAGAGAATACCATCTCAAAACCAAACGACAGATAACAGCTTTTGAACATTTGAAGGTGCATTGTATATTGGAACATCATTTAATCGTCTTCTGCAATTTTATTCCAACAGGAAAAAAAAATTCAAAGTTGCAATTAATGATGATCATCATCGCCATGTCCGTCTGGAGGTCCTCCAGGTCCCACAACTTCCAGCTGCACCACATAGGTAGAAATTATTAGGCAAAACACAGGGAATTGGATGAACCACTGGTCAAGCTTAAAGTATACTGCTCTCACTTCACCCTTAAACCTATTCATGTTCACCTAAAATCAGACTTTGGTCTTTGGGTCAATACATGCATCCGTGCCATTGTAGTTTTGTTTGTCAATTGAGAATCATCTAGAAAAATATCGTATAGCTCAAACATTTGCAACTCGATAAAATATACGAGGTTATTAGTTGCATTCACTGATCATATTTGCAGAGTTCTAGATGAAGTAACCAGAACCAAGTTGGCCAACATAACAGTCATTCATAGAAGCTATTTATTGCACAAACTGGTTGATGAACCATGCTCAACTAGGGCAAACGAGGGCAGCCTGAGAATAGACTAATACTGCTTATTTGTCCCACAATGCCCCAGATGGTTAGCAATTAATTCGGGTCTTCAGAGTTTTGGGTCCATGTATGGGCTACCAGAAATACCTAAAAGGCTATGGATCCAATGAATGCAAGGACATTGACATTTAGATGTAATGCAAATACATCAGCTCAAGGTTTGGACATAAGGAATGAATGTTCTCTAGTTCATGATATCCACTTACCACAAAATACTGTGAGCAAACTGGACACTCATGTGGTTTGCCTTTCTCCAGCCAAAACCAGACAACATCATGCTCATCCTCTGCATTTTTGTCATAAAGCAAATCGAACGTACACAAGTATTAATTCAAGTAAAATGACTCAATTTTGTACAGTTTTGACAAAAGCATAGAATAAAGACCACAGTTAGAACTTAGAAGAGCAGAAACAGAGAATTGAGGAAGGAAACATACCGCCTTCACCTCCTGGGCATCCAACTATTCTCTTGTCATAGTAGGACTTGACAACAGCAGGAGCTTCCTACAGGCAGATAAAATAACTTCTACCATCAAAAGTCAAGTCATGACCTCACTCTTATGATTTTAATAAAGGTCAAAATTTCTGGGTTTTTTTTTTATCAGAAAAATTTCCAGTTTCTAGCAGAATAGAAAGCAGGCATAAACTCAAAATGATAAATTTACAAAGAATATTACTTGGAAGCCATGATTCAACAGTAAATGGATAAAACACTGCATCTCATCCATATGTAGAAAAGAACTGCATTAAAATCTTTAACAAATTCAGAAAACAGAACCTTCTGCACAAACAAATTTTTACTTTGTATGATATCTATAATATTCTAGTTTCCGAAGAAGTGGCAAATCCATCATCTAGAAAGCAACTTAGACCATCCCATGTTAATTTTGCTAACAAGAGAATATTAACGACCCAGGTTGGGTATATGGATTGTTACCCTCAGTGGAGGGTCAAGGTTCACTGTTCAAGAGTCCCAACCCCTAAGGCCTAGTCTACTGATGATCAGAGACCCACCGGTGACAAGACATGCCAACGAAGAAAAAATGAAACAAATAACCCCTTACTAGAGAAAAACTAAATTTGAGGAATAATATAAGTTGATAACACAATCACTTACAAGTAACAAATACAGGAATGAATCCTTGGAAGTTCCAAATAGTTAATAATATTGAAAATATATGTTGCCAAAGCACCAAAATAATGCAATTGGTAACATCTTTTTTGCAAACATTCATTCACACTAAGGATTAAAAGTAGTTCCAGTATACATCAATAACAGGTAATCAGTAAACCCATTTAAATAGAAGGGAACAGAATCCAAGCACTTGAAGCCATTATAAACCAAATAAATTATTAAATGCAAGGAAAATATAGAAGTAATTCATAGCGGGGGTAATTGTCAGTATTTAAACACCATCTGCCACTGATTAAATATAAGATGACACAGACATGATCAAATTGAGATTCTCAGTTGTAATAGATGGGGAGATACCAACCTTTGTGCCAAAAGGACCAACAGGGTTGTTTACATCTTCAAGGATTTTCTTTCCCTAAACAAGATAAAGCAAAAAAGAAAATGAGAATGAGAAAACACCAGCCTCTAAACTTAGAAGGCAATAAATCAAATTTCGCCATAATGCTCATAAGTTATTACAACATAGTCGACAATTCGAATCTTCTATAGTATAAAAGTAACACCAAAAGAAAGTTCTCATATTTAAAAACCAAAAAGAGAGAGAACAGGAAAGGGAAAAAAAATTGCCTGAAGCTCAGACTCAAGCTCCTCTCGCTCATGACCTGTAGCGATAGGCATTACATCCTCAACTCTCTTCTTCACAGCAGTATCCGCTACAGAAACCAAAGCAATCGAAATCAAAAACCGCAAAACCAATATCGGATGCATCAACTAACACTCAAACAGTATCGCTTTCCAAAATAAACTAAATCTAACTTAACCTCTTCTTCTAAAAACAACATCTAAAAGACTATCTAAGGGATGCAAAGCTTGAATTTTTTTTTTAAAGAAGAAGAAGAAAAAGAATCACAGACGAGGATCTAACAAAACTAGGGTTACCTGACTCGGCGGAGAAATGGAAAACGAGGAGGGAAGCAGAAGGGGAAGGAGAAATGTGAGATTTGAATGGAAACGGCGCCGTTTTAGACGCGGATCGGCATGGAAGTGCTGCCAGAGATTTGAACTGTGAAGTAAGTAGCCTTCTCCACATATTTCGGAAATCAAAGGACCGTGTTTAGGTTTTGATGATCTCAGGTCACGCCCCGGCGCTTTTTCTTTATGACGATCAAAAAAAGCGACTGCAATTTTTCTCTATTCTTTTCCCCAGTGCGGATAAAGGGAAAATGGGATTTCAAAGAACGGGGGAGGCTGCGGAGTGATGATGGGGTTCAGTGTTTGTTTATTTCTTTGGGGGAATATTTAGCACGTGCCAATGTTGTTACACGTGTGTACTTTGTGGAGGTTTTCGGGTTTCCGGGTGCGGTTTGAGTTTTTATACGATTGGTGAGGTTGGGACGGAGAAGTTGCCATGTGCCCTTGTCATCCTCCCAGATCAGTTTGGAATGCTTCTAGCGTTGCCGCGATTCCACGAGGGAATTTAAAAAGTTATAAAAGAAAAAAGGTAAAACATATATTTTATATAATAATCAAATAAATTTTTTTTGTTCAAATGGAAAATTTGAATATTTAAAAAATTATGATTTTAATAATGAAAGGACATGATTGATATAATATTAATGGTTTAGAGATATAATTAGAACGTTTTGAAATTTGATAACCAACTTAATATGAGGGTCATAGTTTGAAAATGACTAATGAAATTAATTCTAACTAAAAACTAAATATGAACCTAATATTAATGAGAATTTGAAAGAACAAAGTTGATAGTTGCAAGAACAATGAAGTAGTGCTAAGAGTAGTGACAACTGTGAGTATCATTGCAAAGAGCAACTATGAACACAATACAATTGTTTGTACAGTTCAATTTTTCTATGTTAGTGTGGCATTTCCCAAAAAGATAATTCATTATCTTTAACACATACAAATAGTTATTTAAGTCCCATCATATCTCGATATAGTAGCCTTACATTTGAACCTAAGATTTAATTCTCTCTCCTCTAAGTTTTTCCTTCTGAAAAATTTAATTTGTAAATCAAATTATTCTCTTGTTTTCTTAAAAAAATGCATTATTAAAATAGGATTATTAAATGAATATACAAGGGCAAAACTATTTGTATCAATTTTATACAAGTTTTAAGAATATAAATCAATCTGACTTACTAACATCGTAGATCGGTTACAATTAATTTCTCTATCAAAGTAGCAGCTAAAAAAAAACAATATCTTCATAAAGCCCAGGATAAGTCACAATATCTTCAAAATAAGTTACCCAATTATTCGGCCCAATCTCTTTAAAATAGGGGATCTAATTACTTCATCTGATTCGGTCCAATCTCCAAGATATGTTTCTTCATATGAATAGATCTTCAAATATGGACAAACTATTGGAAAAAATTCGGTTCGAAAATGGGTTTTTTGTACAGCAAAAAATTAAAAATTTGAAAACCAAGCCGGTTGGTGATATTTATAGCAAAAAAACCCTAAATTGAATTCACACCTGTGTTTTCGGATATACAAATCATTGTCATTCCTAACTTTCAACCAAATGGCCTTCTCCGCTATTCTTGTACTACAAACTGCTTCGAATCAAAACACAGAACTAGAAATAGTTTTCTTTATTTAATTGTGAAAACAAAAAATCTCTTCTCAAATAGAAACTAGAAGAAATTGTTATTCTGAAAAATATATTTAATAGTTGAGAAAAAATTCTCTCTATTTCCGAGCAGAGTAACAATATCATTTAATCGTCTTTTCCGTCAATTCATCACATATCACTGAACGAAAGTACTCATTCCTGCGTTCTACTCAATTTGACTTCCAATTCAATTTTTCATACTATTATAATATTCATGGTTTAATAGTAAAGACATAAAACAAAATATCTTATTATATTTAATTTAACAATTAAACATAAGATTCTATCATATGAACATACTAATTTCACTTATTCAAGCAGATGTACATACACACGTTCCATCTATTTAAGTAAATTTGCTTATCATATTCACTTAATCAAATATGTTGAGCACATAGCATTATATAATCACCAACATACTTGGATGAGCTTATCACAAATTTTTATACTTACCTTTCCAAATTCCAACATAACGTGAGCATATTTCATTTATCTCAATATCATTTCCAGTATTATCGAAAATAGCTCGATTGAAAATCATCACTATCTCAACAAAGCAATTTCGTTAGAGCCCGAAGATATCACATCATCAAGAGTAATAACGTGGCATGTATAGCTAGGCTCACATATGCTACGTTTGGTTCGAGAACCGACTAAACCGTAGCTCTGATACCACTAAATGTAACACCCCTTACCCGTATTCAATACCGGAATAGGGTACGGGGCATTACCAAAACACATGCACTTGTAAACGTATTTAACCGAGTTATAAAATTTCATTTAAATTAAAACTTTCAAAATAATTAACATGCTTCTATAACTTTTCACAGTATATCCTCAAAATGTTAGAATCATAATAATTAGGGCTTACGAGACCCGATACATACTCATGTAATTCAATGCTTCATTTCCATTTCCCTCAATTCGCAATTTCTATGCTCACGATTTAGATCATATCACTAGCAATTTCCATTTAATTCACGTACAATTCAATGACATCAAGTTCAACACTAATACGTATTTACCATTTAACTCAATGTTTATTGATTATACCATTCAATAACACATTTATGAAATTCTCAATTTTGCAACGAAAATATCATTTTAGCTTGAATAACAACATCGTCCTGATATAAATACACTACCACTTATCCATTTACTTTAATTCTTTTGGGTTCATTTGTCACTTACCATCCTTAATCAAATTAGGGAACGATTACGAAAAATTGAGTACTTCATTTTCACTTTGCCATAGTATAACTATGGTCTTACATATGATCACTTATCACTTGTCCCTGATCAGATAAGTGTAGCTAGGCTACCACTTATCACTTTGTCACTTGATCAGATAAGAGTAGCTAAGGCTACCACTTATCACTTTCTCACTTGATCAGATAAGTGTAGCTAAGGCTAACACTTATCACTTTGTCACTTGATCAGATAAGTATAGCACTTATCACTTTTTCACTTGATCAGATAAGTGTAGCTAAAGCTACCACTTATCACTTTGTCTCTTGATCAGATAAGTGTAGCACTTATCACTTTTTCACTTGATCAGATAAGTGTAGTTAAAGCTACCACTTATCACTTTGTCTCTTGATCAGATAAGTGTAGCACTTATCACTTTTTCACTTGATCAGATAAGTGTAGCTAATGCTACCACTTATCACTTTCTCACTTGATCAAATAAGTGTAGCTAGTGCTACCACTTATCACTTTATCACTTGATCAGAAGTACTCAAATCCGGCATTCCGCTCAATTTGATCATTTATTCATATATCAGGCTTACCAACATGTGTTAATTCATAAACCATTCATGACATTATTTCATGCCACATCATATATTGAATATACCATACACACATACTATGAAACTTTATTTTCACACATGAGTTTAAACCATGACCAATAATGCACAAATATAAGTATAATTCATATTTCATCGTTTATCAATTAAAATCAAGCATATGACCAATTATACACAAATCATTCATATATTTCCAAATTTTCCTCCTCCTCCTCTCCATTCCACATCCTTAATGTGTATAACACACTTAAACAACATTAGCTATAATTTCACTATTCACTCACATGTATATTCAAAACTGTTTATCCGAGTCAGAGTCACTAAATTATTTTTATCCAGAGCTACAGAGCTCCAAATTAAGATCCGTTAATTTTTCCTGAAACTAGACTCACATATCTTCATATCATAAAATTTTCAGAATTTTTGGTTCAGCCAAATAGTACAGTTTATTCTTTAAAGTTTCCCCTGTTTCGCTGTCTGACAGTTCCGACCACTCTTCACTGAAAATTAATTATCTCATTGTAAAGAATTTTGATGATGTTTTCGTTTGTTTCTTATAAAAATAGACTCATTAAGGATCTATCCATATAAATTATAACTCATAATAATTTTTGTACGATTTTTAATGATTTTCCAAAGTCAGAACAGGGGAACCCGAATTCATTCTGACCTTGTCTCACAAAATCTATTATATCTCATGATTTACAATTCCATTGCTCACACCATTTCTTTTATAAGAAACTAGACTCAATAAGCTTTAGTTTCATATTTTATTCATCCTCTAATTCAATCTCTACAATTTTTGGTGATTTTTCAAAGTTACACTACTGCTGCTGTCCAAAACTGCTTTAGTGCAAAATGTTGATTTCCATTTTGCCCCAAATTTCACAGATTATACAATTCGGTCCTTTCTCAATTAACCCCTCAATTAATCTAATTTTCTCAATTAATACTTTACCTAGACATTATAAGTTGTTACTCAACTATTGAAATCCAGAATTTCCACATATAACTCTATCTTCAAACTCTTTTACTATTAGGTCCCAAACATTCACTTTCTATTCAATTCTTTCAATAAAATCAGCATATGAACAATTTAAAGCTCTAATTTCATGATAAATCATCATATAAGTCCAGCACATATTCATATCAACTTTCAACTTCTTTCATAAAATCAAAAACTAATGAATTTAACAAGTGGGCCTAGTTGTAAAAGTCATACAAATACAAAAATTTCAAGAAATAGTCAAGAATTGAACTTACTTGTAATAAAAATATGAAGAACCAGCTTGAAGAAGCCCTTCCATGGTGTTTTAGCTGATGAGAATTCAGAAAAATGAAGAGAAATCTAGATAATTCCTCTTTGGTCCTAACTTTATTAAGCAAAATTTGCAATATTCCAATTTTGCCCTTAATTCTTCTCACTTTCTTGCTGATTTCATGCCTTTGCCGTCCAGCCCAAATAGACCTTGGGTCTATTTGCCTTTTAAGCCCTCTTCCTTTTATCATTTAAGCTATTTAATCATTTCCCAAAATTTTGCATTTGTTACAATTTAGTCCTTTTTGCTCAATTAATTATCGGAACTTTAAAATTTCTTAACAAAACTTTAATACTAACTTTTTAACAGTCCATAAATATTTATAAAAATATTTATGGCTTGGTTTAAAATCCCCAAGGTCTTGATACCTCATTTCGATTCTAATTATTTTTATATTTATTTCTAGTGCACTATTCACTATTTTAAAAATTTTCCTAACTTCACATTTAACTTATACTTACTAAATTAATAATTTTTTCTACCCATTTGTTGAATTTAGTGATCTCGAATCACCGTTCCGACACCTCTGAAAATTCAAGCCATTACATTTTTTTTCTCGTCGGATTTATGGTCCCGAAACCACTGTTCCGACTAGGCCTAAAATCGGGCTATTACACAATTTTGTGTCAACCTACAATCAACTTTGTGCATACCTACAAACCATAATTAGACATAAAAAACAAGTCAAAATCAAGCTTTAAACATACAATATTGTTGCTTACAATCAATATGTTTTTAGGCACCTCAATATCATATTATAATAGGTATATTCATGTTTTCAATATATTCATATGTATAACTAACTTATATGCATATTTGTACCTAAATTTTACTAAGCTAATTTGCATTATTTCTAACCAAGTCACTTACCTACCAAAACTTACCATTTGATGCCAAAATGTATTTCAAATACTAACATATTTAGTTATATAAATACCTTACATATCATGGTACCGATTCATGATCAATTTATTGCATCCCAAAACACATGTATATAAATGCACTTTTATCTAACATTTTACCTTTCACCATACAACCATAAACCAAACCACACATCAAACATTTAAGACAAATATGCACCAAACCAATATGTGTCAAAACACAAGCCAAATAAGTGGCCAATATTAACAAAACTCATATAGGTCAACATTAACCAAAATACCTATACATGCCATTATAACCAAATCAAAACATTTAAAAGTACCGATAGAACCGACAGATAGTGTGATATAACTTCGACAAGATTTCAAGCCGATCGAGCTTCCAATAATTTGAAAAGTAAAGGAAAACAACTACGTAAGCAACGAATACTTAGTAAGTTCATCTAAACTTTAATCATATTAATTCATTTCAAATATGAAATCTATACGTATCAAGAATAACCCAATATTGATACCACAATACTCATGAAGCTATATTCATCAATTCACAATGTGAATAAATCTACAGTATCACATATACATATTATCCCAAGCTTAGTAGGATTTTATATAACTTTAACACTTCCAAATTTCTTTATTTTCATTTGCATTTCTTTACTTTCCACACTTATTCCATATGCATGACACACAAGTCATAAACATATCATTCAACCATGGTCACAAGCTAGTGCATTTAACTAAAGTCATTTTTGAATTAATCACATGATAAGTCATTTCATAAGAAATTTCATAATTTAAAACCTTACCACTTTTTCATGAGTACTAGCATATTTTCACTTAAATACTTACCAATTTAACCAATAGCTTGGCACTTGCGTAAGCATCAAGCAACAACACTGGTTAGCGTACTTGCACATATTACATATAAATTCAACATTGGTAAACTTATTTTCTCGACATGTCACACTTGAGTTATTACTTGTCTCAACATACATAATTTCCTTGTATCAACATATCAAAGATAATCACATATTTACATGTCATGATACATATCGTTCTCTTGTCGTTTCTTCATAAACATAAATAATTCATTTCATTATATCAATATTTCATGTATCATCATTTTCATGAATTTCATGTATATTTATTCCAGTTACAGTTCATAATCATGAATATACATAATTATCAGGCAAGTTTCACATACATGTATTTTCCATGTCATGTTTCAATATATCAAATAAATATCATTTCCATGTATTTCATGTATATACCGGTAATAGTTTATTTCGAACTCATGTTATCTCATATAAAAACATTTACTCGTTGAATCATTTAAAATATCGATGGATACAAAGGTAGTACACATGAAGTATACGAATCTGAAATCCGTCAATTCATATTCAAGGGTACTCATTAAAGCATAAAATCAGAAAGCACTATTTCGAGCTATATAACAGAAAGCTCATGTAAGTCATGTAACAGGAAGCTTATTCAGGCTATAACAGGAAACTCATAAGAGTTTAGAACAGAAAACTCATGTGAGCTTAACGGGTAACTCCGACGAGCTATTATCAGGAAGCTCCGGATAGCCATATATTAGGAAGTTCAAGTGAGCCATATCAGGAAGCTCATGAAGAGACATATATCGGGACGCTTATAAGAGTTGCGGTATGTCCGCAATACATGCAGGATCAATATCGATCATATAACAGGACGCTCACAAAGAGTTGCGGTATATCCACAACACATACAGGATCAATACCGATCGGGATGCTCGTAGGAACTATGTAACGGGAAGCTCGAGAGGGCTTATAACAGGACACTCTTTCGAGCTATAGTGTGTCCGCAACATATGAGGACCACATCCAATACGGGAAATCCTGTATCCATCGAATTTCATTTATTCAAACGGGACTTTATATTTATCAGACATCATCGAATATATGATCAATTTCATATATATGACATTTACATAAATTCACAAATACAACATTCAATTCAAACATATAAATATACAATTTTAATTACATGAACTTACCTGGCTAAATTGCAGAAATACTAAGATTTAGGGGCATTTTGGTAATTTTTTTTCATCGATTTCCCACCTGATCTTGATCTAAATTAATAATTTCATTCAATTTATTAATTTAGAGAATATAAAAATTCATTTTTTGTAATTTGGTTATTTTTGACATTTTCACAAAATTTCCCCTAAAGTTTTACTTTTATTCGATTTAGTCCCTGAGCCTAAAACATGCAAATTAGCCATTTTTAATGTAAACCCATGCTAGATGGATATTCATATATATATTTTCCTCCTCCTCTCCATTCCACATCCTTAATGTATATAATATGTTTATACGTAACATTATCTATAATTCCACTATTACTTATATGTTCATATCAAAGTTGTCCACTTGAGTCATAGTTACTAAATTATTTATATCTTAAGCTACAGAATTATAAATTAAGATCCGCTTGATGTTTTTGAAACTAGAATCAAATATATTTCTACCATAAATATTTCAGAATTTATAATTTAGCCAATAAGTACAGTAAAATATTCATATTTATCCCTGTTCTGCTGTTTGACAGCTTAGACCTTTCTTTACTAAAAATTAATTATCTCTTAGTACGGGGTTTGGATGATGTCTCCGTCTGTTTATATTGAAAATAATCTCATTAAAAATTTAAACATATAAATTTAAACCCCTAATTATATTTTTACAATTTTTGATGATTTTCCGAAGTCGGAACAGGGGAACCCAAAATCAATCTGACCTTGTCTCACAAAAATTCATATATCTCAGAATATGAAACTCTTTTGCTTACACCTTTTCTTATATGTAAAAATAGACTCAATAAGATTTAACTTAATACTTTAATTAACCTCTAATTCAATTTCTATAATTTTTGGTGAATTTTCAAAGTCAACCTACTGCTGCTGTCCAAAACTATTTTAGTGCAAAATGTTGATAACCAAGTTTATAACACCCTCCTTTCCTTTTTCTACAATATTTCCCTTCACTAACATATCAAGAACATAGAACCTTATATAAGAAAACTCTACTTTAACATCGTTTTCATGCTTTTTCAATGATATCAAACTTAAAAATATATTAAAATCTTGATGCTCTAACCTTGTTCTGTTGATTTCAATCTTTAACTTGATTTTCTCTCTTCTCCAGCTTCTATTTCTTGAATCTAACTTGATATTCTAGCTCCCCATAGTCTCCTTATTATTTTATTCTCTTGGTAGCTATGGAAATTCTTTTGATTTCTAAGTGAAAATAGTGAATTTTTGGTAAAAGGACCAAATTGTAAAGAAAAGAAAATTTCTTTCTTCTCTTCTCTTCTCATGTGGGTGCATCGAAAGATGAAGATAATTTTTCATCTCTCTTTCCTTATATACTAAATAAAATTATAATAAAATAATAATAAAATATCTCATTAAAATATTAATAAAATAATATTGATCTTAGTTAAATAATTATAAAATATCATCAAAATATCTCTAAAATCATCATTGCCTTCTAGAGTTCTCTCTCTTTCTAATTGACCATTTTCCCTTTATGATCTTTTAAAATTTCATCCTTGAGTCATCACTTAATTTGGTAAAATTATAATTTAGTCCCTCATAATTCTTTACCTATTCAATTTGGTCTTAATCCATCCATTTTCCTTAGTTTCTAGATCATTCCACCCTTAAAATATTTTTACATTGGTCCTTTAACTTTTTCATATTTACACTTTAACCCCTTAAATTTTGAGTATTTATTCTTGGGCCACAAAACTTTTCTTACTTTTGCGATTTAGTCATTTCTTGAATTAATATATCATAATATACTTCCCAATATTAACATAACTCAAAATTTCCCTTTTTGTCACTTTATTTATTTACTTTACTATATCAAGGATAATATCTTACTTGTAGAGTTGTAGAAGTTTATTTCCACTTCAAAATAATATCCTACTTTATCTAAGATATAGGGGGTGATAGCCCTAGTTAATTATACTAGGGTTTTGTTGTCCCACCTCCTTACATGAGGGGTTTTGGGCCTCTTTCACATCGAGTTCAATTATAAGTACTTCTTAAGCCTTTTTAACTCAGTACTCTATAATGTGATCTAACCCAATTCAATTTTTCTATTTCCCAAAATAAACTTTAATATTTAAATATTAAATAATTTTCTCATCCCAATTTTACTCTAGTAAAATTGGGACGATTTTACCCTCCAGTAAAATTTTGACAATTTTATCTTTATTTAAATTTTAAGAAAATTCGTTCAATATGTCACAACTCAACATGTTCACTATGACCGAATGGTTCATTTTCATTTTTGGGCTTCAAAACAGTCCAAAAATATAAATTCATTCTTCCATCATTTTTTAAGTAATCCTATATAAGATTGCAATTTTCCATTTTCTGAAACCTACATTCATTTTCAAATGATTCCATTTCTCCATTTCGGATAAAATCATAATCATTTCTAAATGTTTCCTATTTCTTTTTTCTATTCATTTCTATTCAATTACGCAATTCATTTATGGTTTCAACGATTTAGCGTAGGTACTGATTTGACATATGTTTTGAGGCTCAAATGATTTATAATTAAGTTCCGACTTTTTGCCTATTAATTATAAACTTATTTAGTCACAAAGTCATTCCACTATAGTAACATGACTGAGCTCTCCTCAATGACACACCATTACAAAAGCAATTACTCAGTGCTCGTCTAATGACCTTGTCATAAGTGTGTTACCCTCATAGAATATCATTGATCTTTTTGGAATAATATTCGTTCTCCCAATATGATCCTATTTTATCTCATGGTAACCATTACATATTCTTTCATGAAAAGTTAATCACTATCAATTAGTGATCAAGTCATCCATCACAAAGATGGACGACCTGTGGCCATGTTTACTTTCCATCAATCATGTAATGCCAATGAGAAGCTATCATTTACCCATGTTTTGGGCTATGAATTCCACTGTTGTGAATGACGCTACATACCATAGAAGTCGTATACCCAACGCACCAACTTTCGGTTCTTTATCTATTTGAACTCAGACTTTTACTTACATCAAAGTGTACAAGTCATGCATACATAGTCCGCCATCCACTCAAGATTTAGGTATGTCTCACTGTAGGACTCAATTTATGCCCGGGCCCAAAATTAAATGACCCATGTACAACAGGCCTAAAATGGCCCAAATTCTAAAAAACCTAAACGGCCCATTGGAGCCCAAAAATCAAGCAAGCACCAGGGAACCCTAGGGTTCCCTCCCCTCTCGCGCCGTTCCCCCCTTTTTTCGGGCCACCCGAGGTGCTTCGTCCCGAGGTCTGCCTCCCCTTTGCACCGAAATGGCAAGGTCACCTCCGTTGACCTTGCCTAACCCTGCAAACAAAGCAAAAAAGGAGAACAACAGTAGCAACAGTAGCAATATTGGACAGAAATGATAAAAATAAAATAGGGAATAGAATAGATTTTTTTTGGATATATCTGTTTATTTTGGCTATAAAAAGTCACCAAAAAATCTGTATTGGGGGAAGAGGGGACCGAATGTAAACGAGATCAAAAAAGAAAAATTGAAAAGGTTGATTCCAGTTCATTTTCTGTTCTTGTGTCCCTTCTTTAGTTGTTCTTTATTTTTATTGTTTATATTTTATTTTATTTTCATTATCTGTTATACTGTTCTTTTTAAACAAAAAAACAACAAAAAGGGGTACCTGTTCGCTTCGAAGGCCGGCGTCGGTGTCCATCTTCGCCGTCGTCGGAGGCGAACACGCAGGGAGAGATTGCTTTCCTTTCTTTCCCCTCTCGAATGCGTGATGGAGAAGGCCAAGCCTTCAGGGAAGCCGAAAGGAGAGGGCTAAAAAGCCCACTTCGCTATTCTCCGATCACCGGCCGTGGAGGCGGCGCGGCGAAGGCCTGGAACCCCAAAAGGTCGGGTGCTTGAGAGGAAGAGGGAAGACTTTTTCAAACTTTTTTTTCTTTCGGTGGCTAAAATGAATTTTTTTTAAAAAAATTGGGTTTAAATAACCCCTTAAACGACGTCGTTTGGGCTTAGGGTTCAAAGACCAAAAACAGCGTCGTTTTGGTCTCTGACCCGCGCGGTGACCTGACCCGAGGGGAGGATCCGCGTGTTTTTGCCTCTTGGATTATTTGCGCAATTGGTCCCCCTGATTTTGTGGTGTTTTCAATGAAGTTTTTCCCATATTTTCAATTGTGGCCTTAAATTTTCCTGTTGTTTCGATTTGGTCCTTAGACCGTGCGCTTGGATTCCGCTGGAATGGCACCGTTTGAGTGACGTGGAATATTGCACGTTTGGTCCTCATCCTTTTGTGGCGTGTTTTAATCACTTTTTTTATGATTTGGGCCTTTAAATTTATCCCTGATTTCGATTTAATCCCCTCCGTTTTTTATTTTATTTTTCTTTATTTATTACTTTCTGTTTTGTTTATATTTTCATTTACCTTATATATATGTGTATACATTATTTTAATATGTGCTTTTTTTATTATATATTATTGTTAAAACTATTGTACATATTTATTATTATTATTTTACAATCTCAAGTATATATGTGTGAACAAGTTTTTATGATATATGTATGTACATATTTTTTAAATTGGTATAAGTATATATATGTACATTGTTATATCTTGGTATTTTTTATGTATATACACGTGTTTTTATAATGAACATACTTATATTTTTTATATTTTAGCATTTTATAATCTATATACATATACATGTAGATACTTATATTTTATAACATATATATTTTTCATATTTTTATAATTTTATAATTTTATGTATATACATACATATATAGTCCTTTTTTATGTACATACTTTTCATTTTATAATTTTCACCTATTTTCCTTTTATGTTTGTTTATGTATTTATTTATATGCTCATTTTTATGCTTTAGTTTATTTATTTATTTGCTATGGTATATGCATGATTGATTTATCTTATTATTCGTGTTTGTTCCTGTTTTATTATTCACATTATCATGTTTATTATTCCATCATGCATGTAAATATCATATTTCAAAAAAGGGGAAAATATTTCTAATTGATGCAATATTTAGCGTTTGGAAATTCGAGAAAACATACCCTAAGGTGCTGGGTGTCAATTTTTCTCGTTCAACCAAATAGCTAAATATCCTTTCAAAATTACAAAATAAGGCAATGTTTTGCGTTTGGAAATTTGAGGAACGTGCCCTAAGGTGCTGGGTTTCGATTTCTCGTTCAACCAAATGGCTTAATATCCTTTTCAAAAATCTCAAAATATGGCAATATTTTGCGTTTGGAAATTCGAGATAACATGCCCTAAGGTGCTGGGTGTCGATCCTTCTCGTTCAACCAAAGAGCTAAATATCCTTTCAAAATTACAAAATAAGGCAATGTTTTGCGTTTGGAAATTTGAGGAACGTGCCCTAAGGTGCTGGGTTTCGATTTCTCGTTTAACCAAATTGCCGAATATCCTCTTGAATTCTAATCTATGCTATTCGAGTTTTTTAAGGATCGTATTTTAAATTTCTTTAAAGTTTTTAGTTTTTCGACACTAAGACATTAAGTAATCAACTAGGTACCAATTTTTGGGGCGTATCGAGGGTGCTAATCCTTCCTCGTGCGTAACCGACTCCCGAACCCGTTTTTCTAAATTTCTAGACCAAAATCGTTGTTTTAATAAAATTAAATTGTTTATTAAAAACGACCACTTTTCAAGGTGATCCGATCACACCCTATCAAAAAAGGATTGGTGGCGACTCCCGTTTTTGCTTTCATTTTTCAAAACCCAAGTCGACCCCGTTTTTCATCAAAAAATGGTGTCAACACTCACTATGAACATCACAAGTGAATAAATCCATAAATGGATTCAGGATATATTCTGCTTGGGTCTTGTCTGATGTACGGTCAGTCCAATCAGTCACATCTATGTCTCTATCTTTTGGGAGTCATCCGGTCCAATGCCTAAGACAAGGCATCTCCCCAATTGGACTTGATAGGCATCATATTAGTCTTTCAATCGGTTTGCTCATTTTCGATTAAACTAAGAACAAGTTTAGGTTCGTCTACTAATACAAACTATCTTTTTGTACTATGATTTGACTACGTAATACCACTTAGTATTAGTTAAACATTTAGATAACCAATAAGCAACATTTGCTTCTATTTTGTTTTGCGTGCAAAAACCATGCTAGGACAATAATATAAAGTATATTAATTTAATTCATGAATAATTTTATTAATGAATCTGTTCGAAAAAATTACAAGTTTACAAACGAATATACTACACTCAGGGCACCAAATCCAACACCAAGTTGACAATGATTATATCGTCTCGGGTTGAAGTGTAACTAACTTCAAATTTGCAAAGGTTATGCTGTCAAAGGATGGAGCATATGTGACACTTTATACCCGACCTAGTTGTTGGATCCGAATATAAAATGTCAAATTTCATTGCCAAAGCAACTCACTTTTCCATTTTTTTTCTAAAAAGGAAACGTAGTGGTAAAATTACTTTATAAAAACTTCGGCAGCATTTTTGCCTATTTTACATAAAACTCCTACAAAATTTAGATTTTTACAAAATATCCACATTCAAATTATCTCTCAAATCAATTCCCAGCACTACGATTTCTCAAAACATATCAATAAACTAGAATTCTACGCTTTACTATTTTATCAAAACATTATTTATAAAATACTAGCTAAGAAAACATAATGAAAATATTTAAATTCAATTTACGATATAATATTATATATATAAGCCTAGGAACATGCCATTTACATCAACTATAAAGTAAACTCTTCACCAACATTATTTGAGCTGAACTTCGGTTCTTCAGGTGCTGCTGGAACGATTTAACAAATCTAACTACCTGTGCACGGAAAAAAATAGACAAACTGTACGCTAAGCAATTTTTATGCTCAGTGGTGCTAATATCATATAAATCAATACATAAATATTGGACACAAATTAATTGATAGAAATAAACTAAAACATGATAATAAATATAATTAATAACATCACAATAAAAGAAAATTATAATATTAATAAACTTTATTATTTTGATATTGACAAATCCAATAAAGAAAATAAGCTTTTTAATTAAATTCAAAATCACGGAATTAATTTAATTTGCACAATATGGAAATTCAAATAAATTCAAGTTTTGTGTTTGCTTTTCTTTTAATTTAGACCCTATACTTGTAACAGCCCAATTTTCAGTAGTGTCAGAACAGTGATTTGAGATCACTAAATCCGATAAAAAATTTAGAAAATTTATTAATTAATAATTATAAGTTAAGCGTGATTTTAGAAATATTTTTGAATTAGTGAATTTTGTGATTTAAAAGAAATTATTACGTAAATTGGGTCAAAAATAAGGTATCGAGACCTCGATATTATAAATTGAGCCGTAAATATTTTTATAAATATTTACGGAGTGTCATTAGGGTAGTATTAAAGTTTCGTTAAGAAATTTTAATATTTCGATGGTTAATTGATTAAAAAGGACCGAATTGAAAAGAAATGTATTCCCGAGACTTCGTTCTGATAAATCGGACTCGTAAATATTTATAATAAATATTTACGAAGTTAGTTGTGTAGTTAATTAGGTTTTAATTAAGTGAATTTGTCTAAATTGAGGTTAATTATGAAAAAGGATTAAATTGCAATAGAGATAAAAGTTTAATTATAGATTAAAGAAAAGTTAAAATGACCATATAGGAAATTATACCTTTTTCTAAAGTTGAGTCCGCATATGCATGATAAAAATCTTAGATTTTTTTATGTTTTAAATATATATAAATATATTATTTAATTATAAAGTATATTATTATTTTATTTTATTAATTATATTATATTATATTTTAAATAAACAAAAAAAATTGACAAATGTATGGTGCATATGATGACATGTGGAAAAATAAAATACATATATTAATAATTATTACATATTTGCTTATTATTATTTAAGTAAATAATATTATATTATTTTTTATTATATAATAAAAGTACAAACAAAAGGAAACAGAATGGAAAGAAATAGACAGCAAACGAAAATAGGATGGAAAGAAAATGGAAAGAAGGATAAAGGGAAAATTAGAGGTTTCAAGCTTGAAGTTTAATTGGTAAGTTAAATTAAGTCATTTTCTTATAATTTTTGAGTTTTTGGAGTTCTAGAAAAAAAATACTATTAAGTCTGTGCTGAAATTTTGAATTTTTAGACATGAGTTATGTTGAATTAATTGATGAATTAGGGGTTAAATTGATTGAATTAAGTTAGAAGTTAGTAAAGGATTGATTTGTAAAATAAAACATAAGTTTTAAATAGTAGGGACTAAATTGAGAGAATTTTGAAATTAGGGATTTATGGTGAAATTGAAATGGCACCGTTTGAAGCTCTGTATGGAAGAAAGTGTAGAACTCCATTATATTGGTCTGAATTAAGTGAACCGAAACTAGTGGGAGTGGACTTGATTCGAGAAACTGAAGAAAAAGTTCGTATTATTCTAGATTGTTTAAAAGTTGCCTTTGATCGGCAAAAATCATATGCAGATTTGAAGAGAAGGGATATAGAGTTTAATGTGGGTGATCGTGTATTTTTGAAAATGTCACTGTGGAAGAAAGTTTTACGGTTCGGCAGGAAGGGAAAACTCAACCCACGATTTATCGGGCCGTATAAAATTATTGAAAGAATCGGTCCAGTAGCCTATAGATTGGATTTGCCCCCGGAACTTGAAAAGATTCATAACGTGTTTCATGTGTCTATGTTGAGACGGTACAAATCAGATCCATCACATGTAATTCCTCATATGGAAATAGAGCTCCAACCCGACATGACTTATTCAAAGGAACCGGTGAAAATTTTAGCTCGGGAAGTTAAATAGTTGAGGAATAAACGTGTACCACTAGTTAAAGTGTTATGGAATCGACATGGACCTGAGGAGGCAACCTAGGAAACGGAGGAATTGATGAGATTTCAGTATCTGAATTTATTTATAGGTACGAAATTTGGAGGATGAAATTTCCTAAAATGGGGGGGAGAGTTGTAATGGCCTGAATTTTCAGTGGTGTCGGAACGGTGAACATAAAATATAGCAGGAGAAATTGTGTAACTTAGAAGTAAACATGGAAAAGATTGGGATGAGGTTATATAGGAGAATATAAATAAATAGTGAAAGGGCAATGCTTGAAGAAGATGTTACGGTCGCTTTGTAAGCAAGGCAAAGAGTTTTGGTTATGATTGTTTAATTGGCTAGTCTAGTCCTCCTGACCTTCCCTTTTCACATTGATTTCATTCATCATCTTTAACAATTAATAAACTACATATTAATATATAAAAATATGTCATTTGGGCAGTCATACAAAATCCTCACACTTCATCAACTGACTTGAAGACTTTTCCTTTTCATTTTCCATATTATCCTTTTTCTTTTTAATAAATTTATTGAGCCAGAGTAGCATTTTTCCTTCTAAATTTCTTTAAAGGTGTAATGGCCTAAATTTTTAGTGGTGTCGGAACGGTGATTCGAGATCACTAAATCCGACAAGTGAGTAGAAAATATTATTAATTTGGTGAGTATAAGTTAAATGTAAAGTTAGGAAAAATTTTTGAAATAGTGAATAACGTACTAGGAATAAATATTAAAATAATTAGAATCAAAAATAAGGTATCGAAACCCCAAATTCATAAACTAAGCCATAAATATTTTTAGAAATATTTATAGAGTGTCATTGAGTTGGTATTAAAGTTTCATTAGAAAATTCTAACGTTTGGGTGGTCAATTAATTAAAAAGGACTGAACTGAAAATAATGTAAAATTTTTTAAAAGTGATTAAATAGCTTATGTGATAAATAGGGAGGGACTTAAGGCATAAATATGCCAATATGGGATAGTTGAGACGGCATAAGAGAAGAAAAATCTGAAAAAGTGATGTAATAAGGGCAAAATTGGAAATTTTGTAAAAATTAACAAATAAAAATCATGATTAAAAGAGTTTCTAGGTAATTCTTCATATTTCTCAGCCAAAAACGCCATACAAGAGTCCCTCCAAGCTGGTTTTTCATATATTTGAATCATGTAAGTTTAATTCTTGATTATTTCTTCTAATTTTTGTGATTTTGATACTTTTACAATTAGGTCCAACTAATTATTTCATTAGTTTTTGATTTCATGGCTGATTTTGAGAGTTACCATTGATGAGTGGTGAATTTTTATGATGAATGAACATGGAATTAAAGCTTTAATTTTATTATAAGATGATTTTATTAAGTGATTTTGATAGAAATCGATTTTAGGGACCTAATTGTGAAAATGTTTAGAATTAGGGTTTGATGTTGCGGTTTTTAAAATCAAAGGCTATATAGTAGTGTAAGATAGTTGGACAAGGTGTTAATTGAGAAAAATTAGATCAATTGAGGGGTTAATTGAGAAAGGACTGAATTGTATAAACTCTAAAATTTGGTGCAAAATGGAAATCAACATTTTTCACTAAAGCAGTTTTGGACAGCAGCAGTAGTCTAATTTTGAAAAATCACCAAAAATTGTGGAAATTGAATTATAGGATGAATAAAATATGAAATTAAAGCTTATTGAGTCTACTTTCTCATAGAAGAAACGGTGTAAGCAATGGAATAGTAAATCATGAGATATAATAAATTTTGTGAGACAAGGTCAGGATGATTTCGGGTTCCCCTGTTCTGACTTTGGAAAATCATAAAAAATTGAAGAAAAATAATTATGGAATTAAATTTATATATTTAAAATTCTGAATGAGTCTATTTTCAAGAGAAACAAATTGGAACATCATTTAAATCTCGTACGAGGAGATAATTCATTTTTAGTGAAGAAGGATCGGAACTGTCAGACAGCATAATAGGGGTGACTTTAAAGAATAAACTGTACTTATTGGCCAAACCAAAAATTATGAAAATTTTATGGTAAGAAGATATGTGAGTCTAGTTTCAGGAAAAATTTGTGGATCCTAATTTGGAGTTCTGTAGCTCAAGATAAAAATAATTTAGTGACTATGACACGGATGGACAGCATTGAATATACATAAGTAAATAGTGAAATTATAGATAATGTTACTTATAAGTGGGTTATAAACATTAAGGATGTGAAATAGAGTGAAGGTGAAATAAATACTGATAAGTGAATGATTTTACAATGATAGATCGAGAACCCGAAGCAAGCTGAGGAAAAGAAAAAGTAGCTGATTAGTCCCTTAACTTTTACAAATTCTGCAAATCGACCTAGGTAAGTTCATATGACTGAAATTTAATGATTAAATGTTAATTTCATGAATTATATAATGTATGATGAAATATATTTATTGTTGAAATGAGAATAAAATGAAATTGTGAAAACTGAATAAATAATCAAATTGAGCAGAACGCCGAATTTGAGTACTTCTGATCAGTGACAAGTGATAAGTAGTAGCTTCAGCTACACTTATCTGATTAGTGACAAGTGGCAAGTGATAAGTGATAGCTTCAGCTACACTTATCTGATCAGTGACAAGTGACAAGTGATAAGTGGTAGCTTTAGCTACACTTATCTGATCAGTGACAAGTGGCAAGTGATAAGTGGTAGCTTAGCTACACTTATCTGATCAAGGACAAGTGATAAGTGATTATACGTAAGACCATAGTTATACTATGGCAAAGTGGAAGTGAAGTACTTAATTTTCCGTAATCGTTCCCTAATTTTGATTAAGGATGGTAAGTGACAAATGGGCCCAAAATAATTATAGTAAAAGGATAAGTAGTAGTGAGTTTATACCAAGGGACTCACCAGTGATTGTGGTTGACAGGTAAACTTAGTAATGGTGTATAATGTATAAGTGTATAAATGTTTGGTAAGATTTAGGTTTTATGCCTATGAACTTACTAAGTTTCTATTAGCTTACTTGAGTGTATTCAATGTCTCTTGTAGATTGACATGAAAATATACGGAGGATCGGATCAACACTGAGGATCACATTATCTAGATTTTCTCTGGTAGCTTTTGTAAATTTCCTTTTTGATTTATATGGCATGTATATAGTTTGATGATAATATAAATACTAAAACTTGTTTAATGAATATGAATTAAAGTAAAGTTTGATGAATATGCTAAATAGTATAATTATAATTGAAGTATGATTTGGTATCAAATTGATTGAAATAGATTGGTTGGTTTGGATTGGTTTCGGTTTTAAAAACTGCAGGGAATGTTGAATATTTATAAAGGGATTATATTGAGTTTTTATAAAAAAAATTGTGACTTTGCGAAAAATTAATTAGGTAAACTTCGGTAATGCCTCGTACCCTATTCCGACGATGAATACGGGTAGGGGGTATTACAATATGAATTGAAATTAACTATTGGAATGAGATGTGAAAAATCCAATGGAATTGAGATAGTGAAATAAGGTATGAATACAATTAAATACAAGATTTGAAATATTGCTTATTGTTATTAATTATCAAGTTGATTTAAAAAATGAGATAATTAATGAATAATTGTAGACATAAATTAAATGTATATAATTTATCGATTAATGTTATAAATTTGAATTATGGTAATAGCACTGAGTATACTCATAATCAGCGTACGGTTGTTTCCGTGCGCAGGTTAAGTTAAAGTCAGATCGTTGAATCGGCATCCAAAGCCGATTCTGAACTAATTGTGGTGGTGAACATTTCTTTTGGTAATGACATGTACCTAGGATGTCATGTATGTCATTTTACAAAATAATTGTAACAAAATTAATGATGACATTGGTTACTTTATGTTAAAATATATGTTTGTTATATTGTGATTAAGGAATAATATGTTTAAGTTGTTATTTAAGTGGATATTAAATAAGGGATGATAAGATTAAATTGTGATGTGAATGTTAAATAATCTTATAATATTTGTATTTGTACCGAAATGTCTAGTAATGATCTGTAATCTCCGGTAATACTCTGTAACCCGGTTCTGGCGAGGGATATGGGTTGGGGGTGTTACAATACTAAAGTTTAGTCTCATAACCAGATACATGAATCCGTCACCCCGAGTTGTTCGACAACGATGGGTATTAGAGTAGTCCACGACCCTCTGAGAATTGGGGCTAGCAATAATAACAACTGACCGACTTGGCCTTTTCTCCCTTGACCCCCTAGGAATTGGGGAGGTCTAAATTCTCTGTCATTAAGACTCTACGGCATGCCAACTATATCTGATTTAGTCTAACTTAGTGAAACGGGGTAAAAATCAAATTTCATGATCCATTTCAATTCTATTTTCATATAATTCTCATTTCAATTATGTTTCATATTTAAATCACATATTGCATAATGTAAAATAGGCTTCCAATTTGAAACATATTAAATATTTTCTTGCTCAATCATCTAAAATCATAATACTCAAATCCAAATCATAACAATGAATTCGCTAATTTAGTCTTATGAAAAACATAGTATTCATCTCGAAACATAATTTTATAAATATTAACTAAATTATTCAAGCTCATCCAAAACTCATAAAAATAAAATAAAATAAATATAACTAGTCATATTAAATTAAATATTCTAAAGCTTTATGTAATGAAAATAAGATATTAGCACAACCCGAAGTTTTAATCGTTTTACTCCTTTTCTTCGCCTTTCTCCTTCAAGATGTTCGCTTCACTTTTAGCTACAATAGGAGCAATTCATTACGAAACAACATCATTTATCCATTTTAAAACTAAAACTAATAAAAACAAACTTAAATATGCATGATTATTCATATTGACAACTTAAGTTTTCTAGTCCGAAATTCACATATCTTTAGGCTCAATTATCCGTTTTCAATTTCGTCTTCACCAGAGTACTGACTGCTTCACAAACTATCATTTAGCACTAATATTACACAAAGTGGCCAATGTTCTCTACTTCCCCTTTAACATGGCCAAATATACCAAATAAACTTTTCATCCATTTTTGTTTCTTTTTCACACTTCTAACAAGCTAGAACTTATCTTCTAATAATTTCCTATCCAAAAATATATCTATTTCACTTAAGTTTTCTAAGCTTCCATCAATGTCCTTTAATGACAACTTTCAAAATACTTGATAAAATAAAAAACTATTGGTATATATATTTATATATGTAAAGCAAGCTTCAAAGATTCAAAATCTAAAAAATATTTTGAAGAAAAACCATACCTTACACTTGAATTTGAAGGAAAATGATGGAAGAAATTTTTTTTTCTTTCCCCCTTTGTTTGATGTGAAAAAGAAAGAAGATGAGAAAGATGAGAAAGATGTTATATATATTATTATTACTTATTAAAATATTATTACTTAATAAAAATACCATGAAATCATTGATTTTTTTAAGTAATGGAAAAATTACTATTAAGTCCTTTCTATCAAAATAAAATAGGATAATTTCACTTTAGTCTCTATAGTTTTCTAACTTATTCAATTTAATCCCTGAACTCGATATTGAATTTTTAACTTAACCACATACTCCTACTAATAATCCTCTGTGTTTTAATGTTTGACGGTTTTCTCTAAAAATGATCACAATTTCTTATACTACTATTTGTTTATAGATCACTTATTCAAGGACTTCTACCATAAATATTCTTATTCTCTTTTTTTTTTAAAAGTAGGGATGTTACATTAATGGGGTCGTAGTGGATGGTGCTAATGCGAGCATGATAATGAGTCTTCTCATCAGAAGAGTATGTTTCATAAAACTTAAACATAGGTGCGAGGAAGGAAAACATAAGGGGCCTTCTAGTATAATCAAGTTATTTGTGTTGTCCATCTCCACCGAAGGCGATGACATTGTTAGTATAACATATTACACTCTAATGTTGTCACAAGTTATAATAATGGGGTCACGACTTTTGGTGGTGGTGGATAAGACACATCACTTGATTATACTGAAACGACACTGCGTTTTTCTTTCTCGTATTTATGTTTGAGTTTTATAAAGCATTCTTTTCTGATAAGAAATTTGTTGTCGTGCCCGGATAACCATCGTCAACTACGACCCTATTTATACTCCATCTGTAACACCCCTAACCTGCATTCGTTGTCGAATTAAGGTTACGAGGCATTACCAGACAAAACCACAATTTAGAATAGTCTCTCTCTCTCTCTCTAATTTTTTTTAAAACTCCAATATTAAATATCAACCCAAAAAAAAATTTATAAACCACATGTTCAAGTAAACTAATGTACCACGAAGCTAATTTTCATGTACTTCATATAAATTAATGTTCAAACCACATAACCCTAATATTAATGGCATTTGTATAGTTAATACATATCCCAGCATCTATAGTTACATTTCATACATTGAAAATATATTACTATAATTATTACATAAATTGAAATTCAAATATAACATTTTATACTTCTGTTCAAGCACCTAAACAAAACCAATTGCAGCATAATGCAATAATATGGTATAATCTCATATGCACTTTAGTAATATTAGGGTATGGTCAAATATACTAATGATGTATATATACATGTAATATGCGCATTTTTGTCTAAAAAAAATTAAAATAGGAATCACATTAGTCAATTGAATACAAATAACATTCCTTTGCACACCTAAATCGCATATATATATACCTAATCTCATATTTCATTCTATTAACTAATCATTGAATCATTCACACCAATATAAAATAAAAAATTGACTAAGATCAGCCACATACCAAAACCGAATCTACAAGCACCCATATACGCTTACATATAATAGTACGAACATCAACTTGATATTTCTAACTATTTATCAAAAGCTATCCAACATGTTTAATCATAATTCTCTTTTACCATTGAAATTCTTACCTAAACAATCAACCAAGACAATTATATTACATGACCATTTCTTACCAAACAATCAACCAAACATTTATAATGCATGTTCATTTATTACCAAAACAATCAATCAAACAATTATAATGCATGTTCATTTCTTACCATTTAACAACTACACTTATATGACTAAATATTCAAGCATAATATATGTATTGCTTGTTACCACGAAACCGATATTAGCCAAACCACAATTGATCAAAACATACCCATTATCAAATTATATATATATCCATACATATCAAGCATATATACCATGGTTGAAAATGCATTAACTTAAACATCATCTCTAGCCATTTCGCATGGCTTAATATATATACAACTCAAAATCAAACCTAACACAAAAAGCCTATACATGCCATAAGTTCAGATTTTAAAATTTTAAAAGTACCGAATATCAGTCGATAGTGCGATAATGATTCTTGACGATCCCTGAGCTTGTAATTAACTTTCAAAATCTATAAAACAGTGACTGAACAAACACACCATAAGTTAAAATAACTTAGTAAGTCATAAGCAAATACCTTTCAAAATACATATATAAATTATACAAATAAACCGAATCCTACTAATATTGTACATGTACATATATACTCATATTTAAACGGTTCATTCATCTTTCATGTTATATATATAAGCTTACCTTTACTAACAAACTTGGTATAACTCAAACATACCTGAATTTTCCTAATTCAAGCCCACATTCGATTTTTGTGTTATATAAATACTTCTTATACCATTCAGTTTCGAGAAAGATACTCAGACAACTCAAAAAGTTCATATAAAGCCAACGTCCCAGACGTGGTCTTACATGTAACCAAATAACGATGCCACTGTCCCAGATAGGATCTTATACATAATCATATATGACGCCAAAGTCCCAGACTTGGTCTTACACATAAACCTTAAATTAATGCCAACGTCCCAGACGTGGTCTTACACGAATTCACATTTCAACATTCCTGTTATTCAAATGACTTTTGAATAACGTAATTCAATCAAATTAAACTCGTAAATAATCTTTCTATGTAAAATACAAATCGAAAATGTAGTATACATACTCATATTTCTACTCGAATATGTATCAAATAAGTATACTAATTAAAACTCAATTATTTACTTACGAACTTACCTCGGCAAAGACGAACGAAACGGAACGACTACTCGACCACTTTTGATTTCCCTCGTTCCAAATTTGATTTCTGCTTTTATTGATCTAATTCAATACAAATTTAACTTATTTAACCATATATTCATTCAAATTTACTTAAAATCTCATAAATGGGAAAATTGCATTTTAGTCCCTAACATTTCACATTCTTTTCAATTTAGTCCCTATTTCCAAAAATCACAAAATACACAAAATTCATCAAAACTATGCCTTAGCCGGATCTTTCTATAGTCCATAGCAACCTATATTTTTTATTTATTTCACATTTAAGCCCCTAAATTTTTTAATTTCACAAATAAATCCCTAATTTAGATTTTTATCAAAAAATCACTTAATTAAACATGAAAATCAAACATCAAAGATTTATTTTTCATCATCAAACAACAATTTCATCACATTATCAACAATGGAAATTTTCAAATTCATCAACAACTCCAGAAATTAACACATGGGCTAGGTAATATACTAAGCAACGATCTCAAAAACGTAAAAATTATCAAAAATCGAGTAAAACACATACCTAATTTGAACTCCAAAGTGCCAAACCTAAGTTTCTTTTCTTTCTTCTTTTCTTTTTGATGTTTCGGCTATGGATGAACTATGCATGGCTTATTTTGTTTTTCATATACTTTTATTATATGTTATTCTATTATTTACTATTTTAACCTTAATTATAAAACATAATAATAAACTAATATATGTCCATAATGGTCCACTCAAGATACTAATGGTATAATAACATTATAAGGACTCCTATTTAACAAACCATAGCAAATAAACACCTTTAACATATAAAATGCCTCTTTTATTTTTTATGCGATTTAGCCATTTTTTCCAAATTAAGCACTCAAATAGATAAATTAAATTACGAAAATTTCACACATGTTAATTCGCATACTATAAGCACGGAAAATAATATTAAAATATTTTTCTGACTCGAATTTGTGGTCTCGAAACCACTGTCCGACTAGGGTCTAAACCGGGCTGTTACACCATCCCTTGACAGCATAACCTTTGTAAACTTGAAGTCCTAGTTACACTTCAACCCCAAACTGTATAATCACCGTTAACTGGAACTTTGAGTTGCAACGTGACCCAACTTCCCGGGTGATGGCTCCATACTTACATGGCTAATGAAATTTGTAGGTCACTCAACTTCATGGCACTATCGTAAATTCAAACATTCCTTAAAACAATAACAATGTCTATCTCAAACACAGATAAAATTTTTTAGCTAAGTGAAAACGCGTCTTACAAAATACGTTTTTCTTTCTCTCTCCAAAAAAAACGTACACCGATAAATTTTTAAAATTTCAACCTAGTTTCTCAAATGATATAGATTAACCAAAATATTTTAATGATAATTCTAGTAATTTATGAATATTTTATAATACTAATTTTGTTTTTCTTTGGTAAAACATATCCTTATAGGATTCCCAATCACAAATATAGAGGATTCCCAATCACCCAATGTGAAATGCATGTATCACAACAATCCTATAAAAGACGACATATTTTGTTTACCAATTATAGAAAAAAAACCCAATGCTAATAGTTTAACAATATATTTTGTTTTCCATGACTTGTGTCATACTTTTCACCCCTTTTTCTTCATATAAAAAGTTTGAATGACTCGGTCAAGAATTTTGACTTAAAATTATATATTAATTACCTTGATAAATTAAAATTTAAAAATAAATATTAAATATTATTTATTAATATAATATTTTATATTATTTGAGATAAGTTTGAATAAAAGTTAAATATGATTATTTGAGTATCTAATGGTTTTAAAAGGCAATAATTTATTTCAATTTTTAATAAAATAAATAATTTTAATAATTTTTACATATCGAAAGTTTTCATTTTTAATGAATTAAAAAATTTAAATGATTTTATCAAACGAGTGAGTTTAAGTATTTTTTTAATCATCTCTGATATTTTGACTGAGTTTGATTTTCTATTTTTTTATACTAATTCAAGTTTTGCATTTTTAAGTTTATTTTTGATAAAACAAAAATTCACTATTTTCGCATTATAAAAATTTAAAATTACTTATAATAATTAAAAAAAAACAAATTTAGCTGCAGTGCGTTTTTAAGGTACACTACATTATTAGTCACTAAATTATGAGTAAAATTTGGTTTTAATTACTTAATTTAAAAAATTATAATTTGGTTATTGAATTTTTTAAAAGTTTTCATTTAAGTCACTGAATTATTTTAAAGTTTTTATTTAAATCATTAGGTTTTTAAATTTTTTTTTAAGTTTCGCTGGCAAGCTTTAAGTGATAATTCAACGTTCGGTACAATTGATTAATACTCATTAACGAGTAGGAAAATATACCTTAGATCCAAGTTGATCTGACGGTTAGTGTTAGAGATCGAAAGAAAACCCTATTTGAATTTGGTTAGTAAATTCACAATATCCAAAACTATTTCATAAAAAAAAACTTAACTGTGGAAGAGGAGGGGAAAAATAATTTTCGATTGATATAGACAATGCGAACAAAAATAAAGTGATATAGTATTAATTTTAACAACTTGTAATTTAATAAAAACTTTTGAATAATTTAACGATCAAATTATAATTATTTTTAACTAAGTAACTAAAACAAAAATTTATCATTAATCAATGAGGGTACAGTTTTTTTTAAATAAGAAAAAACATAAAAAATGCCACGATCTGAATCGTGTGTAATCCTACTAAATAACAGATTAAGACTCCGTTAGTCCATTTGGGAACGTTAACTTAATCAGAAGCATCCAATTTTAACGGCCTACTTACGCCCCATCATTATTGTTTTATCACCGTCCGATCATATCAACCTTCCTAATCCAACTATGATATCCCAACTGGTCCCTACTTCCAATATTATAAATTTAAAAACCTATTTTCAACGACCTTTCCCAAAATTCCTTTGTGTTTTCTTCCTCAAAAATTCAATTCAACAATTTATTTTTTTTAATTTTTACTGAAAAATCAAATTCACCAATCATGAGATTCAAGAAAGGTAGCAAAGTCGAGGTATTAACCATGAAGGAGGTTCCAACCGGCGCGTGGCGCTGTGCCGAGATTATCTCCGGCAACGGCCACACTTACTGCGTCAAGTACGGTTGGTTTCCGATCACTGGCAAGGCGGCGTTGGTCGAGAGAGTCCCGAGGAAAGCGATTAGGCCTTGCCCTCCTCCTATAAATGGGACCGACGATTGGGTTCCTGGCGACGTCGTGGAGGTGTTCGACGAGTTGTGTTGGAAACCAGCGGTGATCGTTAGAGTTTTCGGTGGAAACAACATGTTTTCCGTCAGGATTCTTGGATTGAAGAGCCAACTCAAAGCACATCAATCTCGATTGCGTGTTCGACAATCTTGGGAAGACGGCAACTGGCTCCTTGTCGGGAAGGTAAATCTCCTGAACCTTTCTTTTAGTAATAAATTTTAATATATTTCTTTAACCTTTTTTGTTGGGACGTTGTTGATTCTTACCCTAATTGTTATGATCCATAACAGGGCTCGTCAAATTCCAGTGGACCACCGAAGAGGAAAAGATCTTCGCTTGGTTTTCCGGAAGCTGGTGGAAAGAAGATGAAGGTGATTGAAAAAGGTAGTTTTGGTGGTCAAAGACTAATAGTTCGGCTTCCTTGTCCTGCTTCTGAAAAGGTAGATGCATTTGTTTATCCCAAAAATATACTGGGTGAAAGATGTATGCCTTCTTCATTTCGTAGAATTGATGATACCTTGAGTTGCACATCGTCTGTTGGTAGTTGTAGTGGTTTAGGGAATAATGGTCTTAACTTGTCTCCTAGTTATGCAACAAACGGTTGTGAAAACTTGGAGGATTATTGTAGTGATGCTGACTCATATTCTGAAAGGTGTTGTGGGGAAGATGGAAGTTCTGTTTCCCCTAGTGTGGAATTGGGAACTGATTTCCATAGGTCGGAGCTGCATGCCTATCAGAAAGCTCTGTGGGCATTGCATGCTTCTGGACCTTTGACTTGGGAAAAAGAAGAAAAGGTAACCAACCTACGTCGTTCTCTTAATATTTCTAATGATGAGCATTTGAGGGAACTAAGAAAGTTGAGACATGATGATAATAGGTTTTTTATTAGTTGTTGCTAGGTTTAGTGAATCACATTTCTATCTGGTAATGCACTAGTGTTATATTTTACTCAAATAATGCAGATATTGTAAGGATACTTGAAATTTTCAATTTTGTAATTAGTTTCTTTTCCTATCTCCACGATAGAAGCTTCTGTTCTTTATGTAATTCTTTTTTGGCTGAAGTATAAAAAAGGCCCCTGAGCTAAGTAATCATTCAAGCCCCTAATGTTTTACTACAATCAACTGAACCTTCAAACATTTGTTTTTAATTTAGCGTAATATATATAAGCATTCTTTTCATTTTTGTTTTTTACCTTTTGCAAATGTTGTATATTGTTGGGTGGATATTTCAGCACAGTAAGTTCTATTATCCCTTGTGAAACTGTTGAGTTTCATTTAATACAAAGAGGTGAATTACGTTTGTTGTTGCTAAAACAGTTTCCCTAAAATAAATTTAAGTTTATACAAATTCAAGTTCCAGAAATAGTAACATGAATAGCCTGTTTCAGTATTTCCCAGCGCGTACATACGTGTGCAATTTTGCCCTCTATGATTACTTCAACCTTGTTCATGGTCTTTACCTGACCTTTTTCTAGTTCCCTAGATGGGATCTTGGAAATTGTGATGTGGTGCTGGCTGGTTTATGGATTCTAGCTAGTGTTTCATACATTCCCCGTTTATGTACGTGAAGCTGTTCTACATCATATCATGATGATGTACAATTGTTATACTTGCTTATTTCAGCAGCATATGGAATTAATGTTGAGAAATATCTTGATGCTTTCTCAGAATATCTCATGGCCAATGTTGGAGGCATCCATACTTTGCTTCTAAAGCCATGATGGATTGAATATGTCAACTCTCGCTGTTGATCAGGGGACAACATCCATGGTTTATTCCTAAAGGAACCCTTAAGCCCTGCTTTTGGTACGAATTATTTCTAAAAATATTTGAAAATTTTGATTTATCTATGGAAATGCTGGTATAGGTCATTGTATTCCTTGTTGCAGAAAAACAAGATAATCTTAAAAGCTGCCCTACAGTTAGCATGTAAATTGATAGGTTGCAGGTGCACTTATGGAAAGACATATCTGTCTTATTCCCCCTCCCCTTCTCCTCATCCCTTCTATAGAGTACATGAGAATTAAAGTTATATCCCATAGTGGAAAGTTTTGTATCTCTAGACTGTGCATATCCAATATGATTAAATAAATGTGTGTATATATATCGATTCATATTTTTTTGCAAAGGCTTCTAACTTTAATGCTTGAGTATTGACTAGAAGATGCTACCATCACTTATTTTAATTTTTGAGAATGAAATGCACCCACTATACAATAATTAATTAAGACTTAAATATGCGCAAATATTTGATTTTCAAATTCATTTACCACTATAATTTATGGTAATCTAAAACCCAAATTCCTTTTCAGATGTGTGAAGTGCATTTGTGTGTTTTGTAGGTGTTTTAAAATTGAGATTGGTTTGTGATAGGGTGAGATATAGTTTGGTGTTTCATGTGGAGCATGTTTGTTGACTTGGATGTCATAGTTGGGACGTATTATCTCCTTGTTTGTCCATTTGTACCAAGTTATGGTGTTTGTTCATGGGCAACTTAGAAATTTTAGTGGTTCTCAATTAAATGCAGCATCATCATCATCATTCTTAATTATATATATAAATTTACAAATATATTATAACTATACCTTATCTATGAATGATTTATTCTTTATTAAGAAAAATATAAAGAAAAAATAAAAATTGAATAGCGAAGAGTTTAATTTATAATATATTAAGTTTTTATAGCTTGTATTGATGTTTTAGTAATGAATAGGAACTTTTTATTGGTACTCATTTATTATATTAAATAATATTGCTTGGTATTAATAATATGGAGTAAAACTATATTGTATATATTTTTTAGTCATTAATTATATTGTATATTGAATACAATAAAAATGCTTTAATATTTAATAAATTATCATATTTCATGCTCTTTTTATATAGATTAAGCATGTCAAGTTTAAAATAAATTAAAAATTTTAACTATTCATTTTATGTTAAAAAGAGTTTCAACCGTTAATTATATACCAGTATACAATATTTTAGATCAATATAGAAATATCGAATTGATTCAAAAATTTACATACATAATAAATACAAATATTTTAATAAATTCAAGGATTTAATTGTTAAAATGTTGATCATATAAAAAATTAAGAAAAAGTGTAAAATTGATGAAAGTAGAACCTTTTTTTTTTTAAATATTTTTATATCACTCCCAAAAAAGTAGTCTTTAGAAATCTGCCGATCATATAAAAATGATGTGTGTATATACATCTATATGCATTATATCCTTTTCATGTAATAAGTGTGTTAGTCTTTTTATCACTCGTATACTGTATATCAAATTTAAAGTATACTCATAATTAGTGAAAATTTTATATAATAAATATATAGTATACGGGTGATAAAAAAATTAATTGATATTTTTTATTACAATAGTAAAATAAAATATTTATTATGTTTAATGTTTTGGGTTTAAATATTATTATGATCAAAATTTTATTGATTTATGATATAGATAAAGATAAAAACACTCTCTTAAAAATATATATTAATTTGTATGTGAAGGATATTTTAATAATTTTATAGTTGAGTTGGTGTTCAATTGACCCGTGGCACTAACTCAGCAAAAAACTTAAATATCTAGATAATTTGGCTTAATACATTATTTGGTATCCAGGTTTGACATTTTTTTAATATGATACTTGAGTTTTTATCCAATGCGAGATCTATATTTGGAAAAAGTTAAACATTTTAGCACATGAATGTAAGAATGTTAACTTTTAGTATTTAATTTGAGTTTTAAGATTGATTTGATAAAATCTTATAATTAATTTTCATCAAATCAACCTTAAAACTGAAAGAATCATAACCATCAAGTTGTATTTAATAAATTAAAATAAATTCAAAATTAATGCTAAATTTATTCTATTGACAAAATCATGAAAATTCAATCCTAAAAAATGTTAGTAATTAACTTTCATAAAGTCAATCCTAAAAATCGAATTAAAGACTAAAATGATAACATGGTTACTTTTGGGTAATAAAATAACTTCTGCTAAATGCATGTACAACATTGGGTTAAAAAAAGCACTAAATTAGAAAGATTTGTCAAACTCAAGTACTGGATAATACATTAAACCATAAAATTTCTAATTGAATTGATGTCTTATTGATATTAACTCAATTAAAAAAAACTAGATTATGGCACACCCGCAATGTGAGTGAAAATATTCATGTAACAAATTTATAGAAAATTGATATAAAACCCAAATATGATTTTATCTAAAAGAGTAAGGTTGAGTTAATGAAAAACATGATTACTTGGGTTGAAATCCTATTATTCCTATTATGCATATATATTTTCTATATTTATCAAAATATAAAAAGATATAAGTACATTTAAAATAATATTTAATACTTTATTAAAGAAATGGACTTTTGATAGTTTTTTAATTGAGTTGAGGTTCGATTAATGGGTAACACCAACTCAATCAACTCATTAATATATAGCATAGATAATGACAATTGTCGAAACCACTTTTTTGAAATTTGAAAAAATGATGATCGACTTTTAAAAATAAAAATTGAGAGTTGTCACCAATCTTTTATTAAGGTGTGACCGGTTCACCATTAAAATGATTTTTGGTCTGCGAATTTTGAGAAAAATAGGTTTGGGAGTCGGTTATGCACGAGGAAGGGTTAGCACCCTCGTAACGCCCAAAATTGGTACCGAATCGATTGTTTAATGTCTTAGTGTCGAGAATTTGAAAAGATTTTAAAATACGATCCTTTGAAAAGAAAATTTTAATAATCGAATTGGGAAATAAGACCCACCCACTTTAAAGAAATAAACCGTCACATTCAGTGAGTTAGAGTGCAACGATTCAATCTTCGAAGTTAGATTCGTCCTTTTAAATTTTAAAAATTCGTACATTTTGAGAAGGATATTTGGTTATTTGGGTCAATCGAGAAATCAAAACCCAGTAAGTTAGGGTTCAATTTTCTTAAAATTCCTAAACACCAAATATTACCTTTATTTTAAAATCGAGATAACAAAATGTCATATCCAGTAAGTTAGGATCCAACACCTTGAAATCTTAAATGCTTTATTTTAAAATTGTATGGTTTAAATAAAATAAACACTTGGATACCTAAATTCGTCGAGAGAAATTGAAGCCCAGTGAGTTAGGGCACAATTCTCTCGAGAGCTATGAACACCAAGCTTTTTTGGAAATTACGAAATAAAATGATTGTAATGCTTTAATAAAATACAACTCTTATGATTGGAACATGATCGAATAACAATACATATAGTGTAGAAGATAAATAACAATCTAAACTTAAACTAGAAGCAATCAAGCAATTAATAGGCAAATACAAGCAATGGTTTTAATCGTATTATACGTACATCAATATTAATAATTAAACCTCAAATGAATCAATGAACAATTTTCCAAAAATATAACAGGATACTAGAAGGAAGAATTATACTTAATAAGTCTTATGTACAAAAGTTCCTTTTTTAAAGATATTTATACATGAACTTAAAATAATAACATTGAATAATAATATTTAAGATAAATTTGAAACAAGTAATATACATTTATTAATTTAACAAGTAGTACGCATAAGGTGAAAACTCAATATAAATAATGATCTATATAATAATATGTAAAAGTTGAAATATACAAAATGTGGAGGAAGGTATATATATTTTTTTAAAAATAATTATGTACATATATATAATAATATTACGTTTAAAAAAACTTTTATACAAATAAAAAATATATAATGAGTGAAATTAAAGAAAAATATTATAGAATAAAAATATTAAAGAATGTGCATATGATATAACGAATTTACAAAAAAAATGATTAATCTAAGTGATAATGGATATATAACAAAATATAATACAAAATAAATTTTAAAATAATAGTATATAATAGATTTTTTCCTTTTTTAAAAAAAATGTATGATAAATTAAAAATAATAATTAAAAATAATAATATATCTTAAAATTATATTAATAAACTTAAAAACAATGTCAAACGGATGTTAAAATATACTATAAATAAATTTAAAATAGATACCAATCCAATTTACAATTATGCTATTAAAAACTAAATTTGAATTGAAACTTAATTTAAAGTACAATAATAATAATAATAATAATAATAATAATAATAATAATAAAGGTTTAGTTGTCATAAAAACAATAAACATTTACAAAATTAAATGAAATACTAAAAAAAAGAATAATAAAAAGTAATCGCATTAAAATTACAACATTCAAAGGACTAAATTTACAATCAATTCAAAAACTAAGGACTAAAGTAACAATTAAGCGCACAACTTCAAGAATTCAAATCCAGAGAACAAAAACGCCACCGTTTGATCTTGGACCAAAATGAAATCAGAATAAAAAATGCGGCACAAATTAAAGAAATTGAAGAAAATCAAATTGAAACTATATAGAACACATAGGGACTCATCACGCAAATAAACCAATGATATGAAACGCGCGGATCCTTCCCTCGGGTCGGGTCACCACACGGGTTTGAGCAAATACGACGCTGTTTTGGGACCACCGGTCCTGGCCTCAAACGACACCGTTTCTTAGGGTGCTTATAAACTAAAATAAACCCTAAAGCATCAGCCGCCCTCAGCCTTAAACAAAATAAAAAAAACTTAAACATTTGCCCTCCCCCTAAACAAACCTAGGTACCAGTCCGCCAAATGTTGCGCCGTTCTTGCGCCCTCGACCTCTGCCAAGACTCCGATTGCAACGGAGATGGTCAGAGATCCGGCGGCCAGGTAAGTTCTTCCTTTAACTCCCCTTTTCTTTTATTTTTGCACACAAAAATAAGATAAAAAAGAATACAAAGAAATGAGAAAGAAGAAAAATCTGCAATCACCTTTCGAATTTTTGTTTTTTTTCGATTTCTCTCTGAATAATATTTTTTTGGTTTTTTGTATACAATCTGCAGGAAAAAAGAGAGCCCCGTTTACAGTGTTGAATCGGTCTTATATAACCGAATCAAAAAGAAAAATAGAAATAAATAAATAAAATCCAAAATCTCTTCTACCCCCCTTTTCTCTCTTTTCCTTGCTATTTGTTTTCTGTTTTTATTTGTCGTTGCTGGTTGTTTGCTGCAGGTACGGGTATAGAGACCGACGTGGCGGTACGGAGGTGGCCGTACAGAGGCGTGCGTGGCTGGGGTGATGTGGCGCGGAGCGTACGAAGGCTCGTCACACGCTGAGGGCTTGGCTGCGGCGCATGGGTCTTCTAGGGTTGCTTGCTGCTGATTTTTTTTTATTTTGGGCTATCGGGCTGGTAATTTGGGGCTAGTTTGGGTTAAAACGGGTTGGGCCATGTTGGGCCTATGTATTTGGACTGTTATTTAATCTGATATTTATTTGTACGCGGACCGGACAAATATTGGGCCTTACAACAATAATATATGTAAATTAACTATTTATATTTAAAAAAACATATTTAAGAAAACTACTTACTTTCTAAAATAATACCATATTTCTTAATATAATTTTATATTCTCAAGTTTTCAAGGATACTAAATCAAGAAACCCAAAGCCTAGAAGTTTCCTTCTAAATTAATCCTAGAGCATGAAACCCTAAGGCCCCTTCAATAACCATGATAATAGCTTAAGATTTGTCGATACTTATCCGGTATCAAATGTTAATGGAGTTTACTGAATACAACGAATCCAAAACCTTCAAGCTATCCTTAGTTCTGAAGCTTTCTCAGGTGTTGCAGAGAGAATTCAAAGAGAAAGTAAAGTTTGCCAAGGAAAGCACAAAGTTTGGTTAAGAAGCCAATACTGACTTTATACAGGCATGCAGGAGGGAAAAATTTAGTGGGCAAGTTCATTCTCCCCACTACCGCTCCTTCGACAACCGTGACTAATAATTTTCTCTCTCTTATTAAATTCTTGTCCCCTCAATATTAGATATCTCGTCCAATTCTAACTAACCTTCTCCAGGTCAATTATCTAGTTCAACCAAAATAATAAAACTAACCAAACGAAAAAATAAGCATTAATCGTCTATTAACTGGGTTGATATGTACTCTGCAAAGGAGCTTCGCCAACCACCAGGCTCGCCTTAATATGGACTTCACCCGAGGGCCTACTCATAGTCCTCAAGCACTTAGCGAGTTCTTTAACATTTTATTTGTTAGAGTTTATTCTATAAGCCTATCTCTATAAACAGTACTCAAATACCCTAGACTACATCGGGCGGGATGTTACATACGATGATTGTGGGAGCGTTAAGTCCCAAGTCTAGGCAAAGGCTAAATGAGCAAGCCATGGAGGAAATGATATCCGAGAGCCCCTGTATAGTCTCCATTTTAACTCTTTTTTTCCCAAAATGGTTCTTTCTTTGATTTCTTTCACAAATTTGCCTTCAACAATCCCTGCGATTCTTTTTTTTTTTAATCAAATTTGTCAATCTTGAGATTCAAGAAAGGTAACAAAGTGGAGGTATTAACCAGGAAGGAGGTTCCAACAGACGCATGGCATTGTGCCGAGATCATCTCTGGTAATGGCCACACTTATAGCGTGAAGTACGGTTGGTTTTCGATCACTGGAGAGGCGGCGAATGTGGAGAGAGTCCCTAGGAAAGCGATTAGGCCTTGCCCTTCTCCTATAAACGAGACCGATGATTGAGTTCCTGGCGACGTCATGGAGGTGTTCGACGAGCTATGTTGGAAACTGGCCGTGATCGTTAAGGTTTCCGAAGGAAACAACTTTTTTGTGAGGATTCTTGGATCGAATAGCGAACTCGAATTACATCGATCTCGATTGCGTGTTCGACAATCTTGGGAAGATGGCAAGTGGTTCCTCGTTGGAAAGGTATTTTTTTTCTTCTTTTTCTTAATTTCTTTCATTTATTATGCTTTATTGGTTCTTACCCTAACATTTCTTTTCGATAACAGGGTTCGTCAAAGCCCTTATCGCCTAAGAGAAAAATATCGTTGCTTGGCTACTTGGATGTTAGTGGACATAAGAAGAGGGTAATTGAAAAAGGTATTGTTGGTGGTAAAAGGATAATAGTTCGACTTCCTTAACCAACTTCTAGAAAGGTAGATGCATTTGTTTCCCCAAACAATGTACTGGGTGAAAGATGTAGGCCTTCTTCATTTAATAGAACTGATGATATCGTGAGTTATGCATCATCTGTTGGTAGCTTTAGTGGTTTAGGTAATAATGGTCTTAACTTGTCTCGTAGTTATGTAACAAAAGGTTATGAAAACTTAGAGGATTATTGTAGCGATGCCGACTCTTATAGTGAAAGGAGATGTAGAAAAGAAGGAAGTTTTGGTTACAGTAGTGGAGGATCGGGAACGAATTTCCACAGGTCAGAACTACATGTCTATCAGCAAGCTCTTGAGGCGTTGTATATGTCTGGGCCTTTGACATGGGAAGAAGAAGCAAAGGTGACAAATCTACGTTGTACTCTTAATATTTCGAATGATGAACATTTAAGGGAGCTAAGAAAGTTGAGACATAATGATAATAGGCTTTCCTTCTTTTGTCACTAGATTAAATGAAAGAATTCTTTCGGGTTATGCAATACTGTCATGTTATTATTCATATTCTTCCTCCGATGTCAATTTTGTAGTTGCGTTGTATTATTAGGTGGCTTTTCAATATTAACTCAACAGAGTAGAAGGTTATTTCCTCCAAGTCGAATAGCATTCAAATGATAAGTAGTGAAGTACAGTTTTGTTACTGGGAGGGATACTCTATAAAGAATTCCATTGTATAAGTACCCAAGTTTCAGAAAATAGTAACTTGTAAAGCCTGGTTGCTCTGGAATATTGAATTTGTACTGTTCTCGTCTCTAAAACTATTTTTGATCTTATCCATGTTCACCAATTTGGCTCTTGTAAATTATGATGTGTTGGATGGTTTATGGATTCTACTTGGAATTGTATGTACCTGCAGTTTTAGATATGCTTTTGCATCTTTTGATGGTGAGTATAAATATTGTATTTTCCTTTATTTCAGTAGTATATGAATTTATGTTGGGGAATGTCTTGGTGCTTTCTCTGAATACCTCATTGTCACTATTGGAGGCATCAATACATAGCTTCAAAAGCCATGATTGGGTTTAAGTTTGGCACCTCTTGCAGTTGACAACCTGGCAACATCCATGGTTTATTCCCTAAAGAGTCCCTTAAACCATACTTTTGGTATGAATATTTTTATAAATCTTTTCAAATTTTGATTTTTCTTTTGAAATAATGGTATAGGTCATTATATCTGATGTAGATGCCGATAAATCTAGATAATCTTAAAAGATGCGTTTCAGTTTTAGTATGTAAATTGAAAGGTTGTTGCACTTAAAAAGTATTCAAGTTGTAATAGCCATAAATTTTGGTATTTCTGGATGACCATATCCAATATTGGAACATTTTAGGCTGCATAATTGATAAATTGCTCTGAACCTTCCCTACTGTCTCTGCAGAAAGACTTCTTGTATCAACTGTCTGAGTAGACAAGTTTAATTTGTTGCCTTAAGCTACATTCTAATTGTATAAACAAGGTGATGTTGAACTAGTTGAAATTGATGTTTCCATACCATGATCAAATGGTGTTTTAACATCATTGTTGGTTGCTTGATATTACGAGATGGGTATTTTTGAGCCCCTTCAAGCAACTCCCAGTTTGAAAATCATCACCTGCCCATGAAAGTTCTGTAAGAAAAATTCTTGCATTATGTACTATTTTTTTTTCTTTTTTTTATGGATTCTGTTTGAGAAAAGATCATTGTTGTGTTTAACGGGTTGGTTTTCCCTGATTATGTACAGTTCATGAGAATCCATCATGCAGGTAACATGTTTCCCTAATCTTGATCAGTGTTTGATGCTTTGAGAGACTTTTTTTGATTGATGTTTGACTAGGATAATGTGTGTTAGAAATTCGAATATTGGATTCCTATTTATTGTTGTTACATGCAGTATAAGCTTCAGTTCATGCCTTTCGGTACTAGTTAGATTCCTCCCAAATCCCAATTGGTAAGTTCTGTTTGCTAGTATTTGCTATTTGCATGGGTTATTCCACCTGTTTGCACTCGTAATATATCATGGTTAACTGGCCTTCACTTTAGACACCTCCATGTTTCTTGTCACATATGAAACTACAGATCATGAGGCAGAGACGGGTCTGTAGAGTAGCCCCAATTCTTGTTCCTTTTGAAGTCAAATTTCAAACCTATACTCCTCTTGGTATTGGTTTTTTGCATAATGCCATTGTTTAAGTCTTAATCTGGAACATGAATCCAAATATTTTAACACAATCATTTCTTTAATAGAAAAACAAATTGAATTTTATTTTTCAAGGGCAATCTCATAACTCTTTTAGGATTCCAAAGAATGCCAATGTCGTGGAGGGAATGATAAGGCATTTTCAGGAATTGTTTCAAGTGAAGTATTGTTTATTGAGCTTCTGTCATGTAAATATTGTTAGCTTTTTGTTCACAAGTGTGAGATTGAAATGTTAGACATTTTCCATCACTTCAGCCCCGACAGTAATTTCTTTCTCAATTGTTCTCTACCATCTGTTTTGTCTATATCAACTTTTGATGTTTTCATGTTCACTGTGATGTTTTTTTTCTAGCAACTTTCTACTTTGGGAGAAAAGGAATTTCTTTCGGTCCATCTACAAGTAATTGATTTAAAATATTATTATTCCTGATAAGAATTGATTAGAAATATTAATATGCTTTATAGAAGAAAAGAATTGATGCTTTTGCTGCCAATATTTCAGTTGCCAAACAAACGCGGAATTGTTCACTGAAGCAAGTTAATAGTACATGTTAATGCTGAGTTTTTGCTCATAGGTTGAACTTATAATTAATTAATGAAGAAAAATGTTACATTGGACCTTAATAAATGGAAAAAGCACATTAATTTGTTACGTAAGCAATGGAACAAAACAGTTTTATTTCGTATGTGATTCGATTTTTGGACATTAAAGCAGAGAACTTGAGTTATCAGTTTTCTTAGTGTAAAATATGTTGTCTCCGGCTGGTTGCCATTGGAGTTATACCACACCTTCACAGTGTTTTTTTGCCTACAAGTTTATCGACCACCAGGGGACCTTTGCAGCCATTGTTGGCATCACCAACAATAAATGAGAGCACATGGTTTCTTCTGATTGTTGATTTCTGCAACCGAGCTTCCTTTTCTGGCTATGAGTTCAATGGGTCGTTTGCCTTTTGGAACCGAGAAATTGTTCACTGTCAAGGATTTAATTATCTAGCCTGGTAAAGGATTGTGATCATCTTCAGAAGTTGGTCTTGGGGAGATATAAGGACCTTCTTTGAAGTTTCCATTATTTAGTATAGATTGGTTGCAAATTGTTGAATCAAACAACAGGTTAGTGAATTATGAAGTTCTATTTCAATCATAAAATGTCATTGTGATCGAGTTTATATACCTCGAGTACGTTTTGGATTGTACAAGGTCTTCAATGCAACTGAATCAACAATGGGGCCACAAGCTACATTTGTCCTCTAGCCTGGATTATGTATTGGGATCTCAATTACATGCCCATCAACTTGGAATGCCTATGCATATGAATCCCACCCATTGCTAGTATCTTCAGAACTAGTTTCTGGATGCAAATTTTAGGTTGTCGAGTAGGGTTTATTTTTCCATATATGCAGATGACATTGGTTTTCTTTCACAGCAAGTTATGGAAACCTGCTGATATGCTAGAGTCAGAAAAACTTGCAAAAGGAATACATGATTCCTTACTTGTCTGGATGGTCCACCTTTGGCAAGAGAAAGAAAGAAGAGAGGTGATTGAGATATTTGGTAACCAAAATCCAAATTCTCAAGGCATTTCTAAACTCAAAATTGTAAGTAAACTGTCACTCAAACCTTTCAATATAGTGTATGCCAGGCATTTAAATCGTGGTCTTAGGCTTTTTAGTAACAAATACTATCATGATCATTAGTAGTAAATATTAATAGCGGTGAAAGTCAAAAACCACAAATTAATTACTATAATATTGTGTTGCAGCAGTTATTTAAATCCTAGTTTATACTACTATGTGTTTAGTACATTAAATTCTTTAATATAATCTGACATATTCCTCTGCAAACAGACCACCGTGATCATTAATGAAACTTTAAGATTGTAAAATCCATCAGGCGGCATGATGGCAAAAGCTGTAAGAGATGTTCGGTTAGGAAAAGCTAGTCTTGCTTGCTAATATAGATTACCTTATCGCACATGTTGCATTTTACCCTGACCCTCAACCATCGGGAGGATATGTGCATCTTTTTTAACTAGAGTGTTCGGCATATGGAATTGCCAAAGCTACTCATTACAATGCCGCTACATTTTATTCCTTTGGGTTGGGATCTCAACCTTGTGTTGGTATGTACCTTTTCCTAGTGCAAGAGAATCGGGAAAGACACAGCTCTATTGTACCAATGATCGTGCAAAGTAAATAATTGCTAAAAACATCTAAGTAGTAAGCCCACCTTAAGATGAGTGTGGTCTTAATTAGGTTTTCTTAGAGTCTCTGATAGTAAAATTGAGATGACAAAGGATTTTGTCTCTATAGGGATTGAATGATAGAAGTTCTCTCTTAAATTTTCAAAACTTCATCATGTGGTAAAATATAATATTCAAGAGAATATAATATTCTTACTGCATGATGGTTTTATTTTCACATGATGCTCTCCATAATTATACGACGCTACACCATTTACTCACCTATTACATTCAATCACAATATAAAATTTAAGTGATACTTGAGTCATTCCATCGATGCTTAATGTGCATAGCTGCCAAAAATTGGGGGTTTAACCCAATTAATTCATCGATGCTTAATGTACATAGGGAATGGTTAGCACCTCTACCACGCCTTTCCTTAGAGCTTTATGACATTTTATTAGAGTTTTAGCACTTAATCAACCTAAATATTCTCTACTTAATGACTCGAATTATAGCAAAATCACCTAAATATAAGATAATGCCAAAAATATTCTAAACAATATCAAAATATCCGTAATTAGCTAAAATTCTAAAAAACAATAAAAAATAAAGGCAATTACACAAGATTAAAAATAAAATTATTATGCAGTAAAAATATTATATTCATGTGAAAAAAACCTAATGGCAAAACTTTAAACAAAATCAAAACAATAAATTTAATAAAACCAAATAAAATTAATTTCTAAAATCAAAATATACACATGAAAGTTATCACTATTCGTAGAAGGAAAATTTTGAAATGCTGCATTTTTTTTAATTGAACATTTCATTAATTATTATATAAATATTTACGTACACATGCATGATTTATTTGACATGTTTGATTACTTTGGTAACTAATAAATTATTTTACCACATAAATATCAACTATGGAAGACATGATCATTAATTGAATGCATCGAATATTGAGCTAAAAATCTTGCATAGAATGCATCGAAGCTTCTATTGCTTCATCTAAAAAAGAAGGATCGATATTCTCTAGTGAATCGGTGAAATGATCTTCTTCATGCATCGCGAATTTAGATATATTTAGTTAATTATGAAAAGTTGTACTACAAAACAGTAGATTTATTCTCTCGTAAAGACACCAAATTGCTTCATTTTATGTTTGGTATTTTCAATCGGTTACAACACCAACTATAACATCACATAAATACAACTGCAACTAGAGATGTCCAGTTTCAGTTTTTTGTTCCCCCTAAATGGATGAGTAGCGTAACATTTTCCAAACAGTTTTTATTTACAGGTCATGCAATTTTCGGACACTAAGCAGCTTCACATCATCCAGCACCGGCCCACAAAGAGAACCCGAATTATCACTTTTTATGGTGTAAATTGTGCTATAGAACATGATCCGAGTTCGTGTTGACTCTGCCCTGAATGCAAGTCTAGCCGCTTTGAATCCACCTTTGCCCTTGGAGTTATACGACACCATCACCATGTTTTTGCCTGCGAATGCTTCGACCATCATTGGACCTTCGCATCCATTGTTAGCATCGCCAACAACAAATGAGAGGACGTAGTTTCTTCCAATTGTCGTCTTAACGATCTGTGCAACCGCGCTTTCTTTTCCGGCTATGAGTTCGATGGCCCATTTGCCCTGTGGAACCGAGAGATGTTCACTGTCGATGTACTTAATGGCTTTCAGGGATTCAATTATCCAGCCTGGTAAAGGACTGTGATCATCTTCTATTTCGGGTGGAATTATAAGTCCTTCGGAAGTTAGTATTGGGAAGATATAAGGACCTTCTTCGAAGTTTCCATTCTTTAGTAGATTGGCTGCAAATTGTTGAATCAAACCATCAGTTAGTGAATCACCCTTAATCACCCTAATCTTCTACTTAATGAGGGCCCCATTCCCTAACCTAACTGCAAAGGCTCCTTGGGGTACTATTAGCAACATGTCATCTTGTTTTTGACCTGATTTTATGTATTCAACATAGCCAGAAATTTCCCGGTTGGGAATGGACTTGCCACTCATCACTTTTGTTCCTTTCAGTTCCGATGCCTTTGGACCTTGCTCGAAGTTCCCATTTGGCAATAAACCTAACATGTTTCAATAACCAAATTTAGATCAAGGTTGATTTTATGTACTCATTACCGGTAAAAGTACAAGTTAGATTTATATCAAGACTGGTGGAGCCAACTAGCTTCTAGCTCAACCTAAGCTTAACTTTATAGCTGCTCTAAGTTTCCGATAGTAAAGTTTTTAATAAAGAATTATTGTGTAATTGAGTGAGTACTTGGTATTGTTGGTTAATGTTGAGATCTTTAAACTTTAAGTGTTATGTTCGAGTTATATTACATAAAAATTATATACAGATTAATTAGTTTAAGTTAAACTATAAAATTTATTACTAAATTGTTAAACAAAAATGATTGGTAGTGTTAACATTAATGGGAGACAACATTAATGGCAAACAATACAAAGTGGTGCAAGTTTAGCACCCTAAAGTTGACTTTGAAAAAGTGGCATGGGATAATTTTTTTTTGGTCCTTGAGATAATGGGCTATTTATTGTTTGGTCCTTGAACCTCAACTATAAATAGGCCTTCTCATTTCTCATTTCAATCATCCCAACCAATCTTTCTCTCTTAGTTTTCTCTCTTCTCCCATTTGAGAATTCTCAAGGAATTCTATTTGTTTGTAATATTTTGAAGATAGTAAAGTTATCATCTGGTGTTAGTGCCCGAGGACGTAGGTATAATTTACCGAACCTCGTTAAAACTCTTGTGTTCTTTCTTGTCCTATTTTTCTTTCAATATTTGAGGGTATAATAGTAGTATTTAATTGTGCTATTAAATTACTATAGAAGGGATATTCTGACTAAGGAAAGACTTGGTATTTAAGAGATCCATGTGATCCACCTCTCTTCCCTGGGAATTGAACTTTGTGTGATTTTTTAGTACAATAATTTACACGCTTCCGACCCTATTGGAACAACAAGTGGTATCAAGAGCCGAAGGTTAATCGTAGTATGCTCTGTGGTTGCAGTTTGAACTGATCTTCCACATCAGAAAAGATTTCCTTAGGTATATTGAAAGATTATGGAGAAAACGGTCGGTGTAGGAGCTTCAACATCGTCCATGTGGACAAGACCGACAATTGCAAATGCAAGATTGGCCGTGGAGATCTTTGATGGCACGGGCCATTTTGGTATGTGGCAAAGTGAGGTTCTAGATGCCCTTTTTCAGCAGAGTCTAGACATTGCCATTGATGAAGAGAAACCAGATGATGTACAGGAGAAAGATTGGAAGGCGATCAATCGGTTGGCATGTGGCACAATTCGATCATGCCTTTCTCGAGAGCAGAGGTATGCTTTTTCAAAGGAGACTTCTGCAAATAAGTTGTGGGTGGCACTTGAAGAAAATTTTTTGAAGAAAAACAGTCAAAATAAGCTCCACTTGAAGAAAAGACTGTTTCGCTTCACATACGTCCCAAGTACCACAATGAATGATCACATCACCAAATTTAATCAGTTAGTCACTGATTTGCTGAATATGGATGAGACATTCAAAGATGAAGATTTGGCTTTGATGTTGTTGGGGTCACTTCCTGAGGAGTTTGAGTTCCTAGAAACTACTCTACTTCATGGCAGGAGTGATATATCTCTGAGCGAAGTTTGTGCGGCCTTATACAGTTATGAACAGAGAAAGAAGGACAAACAGAAAAACTCAATCAGAGATACAGAAGCTTTAGTAGTCCGAGGTCGTTCATACACTCGGAAGAAAACTCAAAAGGGGAGATCAAAGTCAAAGCCCAGACTCGGGAAAGATGAATGTGCTTTTTGTCATGAGAAAGGCCACTGGAAGAAAAATTGTCCAAAGCTGAAGAATAAGGGAAAAGCTGCTATAGATGCTTGTGTTGCTAAGCATGATACTAGTGACTCTGAACTATCACTGGTTGCATCATCATCGTCGTTCCATTCAGATGAGTGGATATTGGATTCGGGTTGTACCTATCATATGTCCCCTAACCGGGAGTGGTTCTCTGATTTAGTAGAACTAAATGGAGGAGTTGTTTATATGGGCAATGACAATGCTTGTAAAACTGTTGGGATAGGTTCAATCCAATTAAAGAATAAAGATGGATCAACCAGAGTTCTGACTGATGTTTGGTACGTGCCCAGTTTGAAGAAAAATCTCATCTCATTGGAAGCCCTGGAATCCAATGGTTCAGTTGTTACTATGAGAGATGGGGTTTTGAAAGTGACATCTGGCGCACTTGTGATATTGAAGGGCATCAGGAAAAATAACTTGTATTACTACCAAGGTAGTACAGTTATTGGAGCAGTCGCTGCAGCTTTCGGCAACAAAGAATTGGACTCAATACAGTTGTGGCATATGAAGTTGGGACATGCCAGCGAAAAATCCTTGCAAATTCTGGCAAAGCAAGGATTGTTGAAAGGTACAAAGGCTTGCAAATTAAAATTTTGCGAGCATTGTGTTCTGGGAAAGCAAAAGAGAGTGAAATTCGGTATTGCTATCCATAATACAAAAGGTATTTTGGAATATGTTCACTCAGATGTGTGGGGGCCTTCCAAGACACCTTCATTGGGAGGAAAACACTACTTTGTTACTTTTGTTGATGACTTTTCCAGAAGAGTTTGGGTGTATACCATGAGAACTAAGGATGAAGTGCTTAGAGTTTTTCTTAAATGGAAAACTATGATCGAAAACCAAACTGGCAAGAAAATCAAGCAGCTTAGGACGGACAATGGAGGGGAATATAAAAGTGATCCGTTCTTCGATGTGTGCCAAGAGTATGGTATTGTTCGACACTTCACAGTTAGGGATACACCACAGCAGAATGGATTGGCAGAGCGTATGAATCGAACATTGCTGGAGAAAGTTCGATGTATGTTGTCCAATGCTGGGTTGGGCAAGCAATTTTGGGCTGAGGCTGTGACATACGCTGGCCATCTTGTTAATCGTTTGCCATCATCTGCATTAGAAAGAAAAACTCCTATGGAGGTATGGTCTGGAAAATCAGCTACAGATTATGATTCCTTACATGTGTTTGGATCCACTGCATATTACCATGTGAAGGAGTCAAAGTTAGATCCGAGGGCAAAAAAAGCTCTCTTTATGGGAATCACTTCTGGAGTGAAGGGATTTCGTCTTTGGTGCTTAAGCACAAAGAAAATGATCTGTAGCAGAGATGTTACCTTTGATGAATCTGCCACATTGAAAAATGTAGCAGATAAAGATATTCAGACGAGCAATACTCCACAGCAGGTGGAGTGTACTCCAAAACAGGTGGAGTTTGAGCAGATGGGGATTTGCCCAGTTAATAAGTCTAATTCTCCAGCCATAATGGAGGAATTAGAGGTTGAAGAGGTTCTGACCCAAGAACCACTAAGTACACCAGAACCAGTTGCAGTTGCAAGGCCACGGAGAGAAATTCGTAAACCTGCTCGATTTACTGATATGGTGGCCTACGCCCTTCCCGTTGTTGATGATATTCCTATCACTTATCAAGAAGCAATGCAAAGCTTAGAAAGTGATAAATGGAAAAGCGCCATGGATGAAGAAATGCAGTCTCTCCGGAAGAACAATACTTGGGAGTTGGCGCAATTACCGAAAGGTAAAAGGGCAATCGGATGCAAGTGGGTATTCGCAAAGAAAGATGGATCTCCTAGCAAGAAGGATATTCGCTACAAGGCAAGATTGGTAGCTAAAGGCTACGCTCAGAAGGAGGGAATTGACTACAATGATGTATTTTCCCCTGTTGTGAAGCATTCCTCCATTAGAATTTTGTTGGCCTTGGTAGCACAGTTGAATTTGGAGCTAGCTCAACTTGATGTTAAGACGGCTTTCTTGCATGGTGAGTTAGAAGAGGAGATCTATATGACTCAGCCCGAAGGATACACAGATGCTGGTGGTAGAAATTGGGTTTGTAAGCTGAACAAATCGCTATATGGATTGAAGCAATCCCCAAGGCAGTGGTACAAGCGATTTGATAGCTTTATGAGAAGGCAGAAGTACACAAGAAGCAAATATGACAATTGTGTATATTTGCAGAAGCTGCATGACGGATCTTTCATTTATCTACTCTTGTATGTTGATGATATGTTAATCGCTTCGAAGAGCCAAAATGAGATAGATAAGCTGAAGGCTCAGTTGAATCAAGAGTTCGAGATGAAAGATCTAGGTGAGGCCAAGAAGATTCTCGGCATGGAGATAAGTAGAGATAGACCGAGAGGCAAGCTCTGTTTAAATCAGAAGCAATATCTGAAAAAGGTATTACAATGTTTTGGTGTAAATGAAAACACAAAACATGTAAGTACCCCACTTGCTTCTCATTTGAAACTTAGTGCTCAATTATCTCCGAAGACTGAAGATGAAAGAGAATATATGGCGAAAGTCCATATGCTAATGCAGTTGGGAGTTTGATGTATGCGATGGTGTGTACGAGGCCTGACATTTCACAAGCTGTTGGAGTTGTGAGCAGGTATATGCATGATCCTGGAAAAGGACATTGGCAAGCTGTGAAATGGATTCTACGGTATCTTCGAAAAACCGTAGATGTTGGTTTAATTTTGAACAGGATGAAGCACTTGGTCAGTTTGTAGTTGGATATGTTGATTCCGACTTTGCTGGTGATTTAGATAAACGTCGTTCAACTACGGGGTATCTGTTTACTCTTGCGAAAGCCCCAGTGAGTTGGAAGTCTACCTTACAGTCTACAGTAGCTGTGTCTACTACAGAGGCAGAATATATGGCAGTTACAGAAGCTGTTAAGGAGGCTATTTGGCTTAATGGATTGTTGAAAGACTTAGGAGTTGTTCAAAGTCACATAAGTTTATATTGTGACAGTCAGAGCGCTATTCATTTAGCGAAAAATCAAGTCTATCATTCAAGAACCAAGCATATCGACGTAAGATATCACTTTGTGCGGGAAGTCTTTGAAAAAGGAAAAATTCTACTTCAGAAGATTCCGACAGCAGATAATCCCGCAGATATGATGACCAAGGTGGTAACAACAATCAAGTTTAATCATTGTTTGAACTTGATTAACATCCTGAGAATTTGAGCACCTTCAGGTGTATGGCGCTCGAGAGTGCATTTGTAGGCACTACAAAAGATAACTTTATCGAATTTGGGGAGTTGAAGGAAGTGTGTGAAGATGTGATTATCCTAATCAAATCTTCAAGGTGGAGATTGTTAACATTAATGAGAGACAACATTAATGGCAAACAATACAAAGTGGTGCAAGTTTAGCACCCTAAAGTTGACTTTGAAAAAGTGGCATGGGATAATTTTTTTTGGTCCTTGAGATAATGGGCTATTTATTGTTTGGTCCTTGAACCTCAACTATAAATAGGCCTTCTCATTTCTCATTTCAATCATCCCAACCAATCTTTCTCTCTTAGTTTTCTCTCTTCTCCCATTTGAGAATTCTCAAGGAATTCTATTTGTTTGTAATATTTTGAAGATAGTAAAGTTATCATCTGGTGTTAGTGCCCGAGGACGTAGGTATAATTTACCGAACCTCGTTAAAACTCTTGTGTTCTTTCTTGTCCTATTTTTCTTTCAATATTTGAGGGTATAATAGTAGTATTTAATTGTGCTATTAAATTACTATAGAAGGGATATTCTGACTAAGGAAAGACTTGGTATTTAAGAGATCCATGTGATCCACCTCTCTTCCCTGGGAATTGAACTTTGTGTGATTTTTTAGTACAATAATTTACACGCTTCCGACCCTATTGGAACAACAGGTAGTGTATATGAATTTATATGCCAGCAAAGGATCAAATATAAATGGTTAATGATATTTGATATTAGTTCGTAGGAGAGGAATCTACTTTACCTATATAACTTACATACCTATGGTTAAAACAATATATTAAAGCTTACTCCATATAATAAACAAATAAATACCATACTAACTATGGGCTCAGTATTGTATGTCAGTCAATTAATAGATGGGTAATTCTGAAATTGTGAAGTTTAGGAGAAGAAACATGGGAGGAAACATGGGGTAGATCTTGACTCATTTAAAAGCTGGCTCGTTCATAACATAGCTAAATTTATTGCTCTCACACCAAACAACCCAACTTTACACCAAATCATCCAAAAAGGAAGCCTCAAGTTCATTAAAAGCTTCTTCCTCGACTATTCCTATACTATAACATCATGCTCCATTTATGAATCACGTAAAGAGTGATGCCAAACGTAGTCTAATTCTTTGTTTTCATGTACCATATGCGTGCTTTTATCTTACAAATATTCATTCATTCATTCACTATATTATGTAGTAAACAGAATAAAACTGGCCCAAACATTGTAATTGCAGAAAATCACATGTATAGTTTGAATATATAAAAATGGAGAGTATAGTATAGTCTTGCTAATGCATGGGGATTGCAGAAAAGAAATAATATAGATAGCTTTGGAATCAAAATCTTGTAAGCTGTTCCTAATTCTAAGTAAGAAGAAGAGTTGCAGATGCCATGCATGAAGTGCTAGACTGTTGATGGCTTTCAAAAAGAAAAAGAAAAAAGGAAATGCAAAAATTGAGAGATATTCGAGGCTGGCTTAATTACCATCTTTGGCAGATGAAGCTATTTGAGAAGTGGTGCAAACCAGAAGCAATACGAACACCGCCACCTTCTTCATTTTGTATTATATTATTTCTCAAGTAAAACACCTTACAGACACACACATAGAGAAAGGAAAATCAGAGGGAGGGAATTTGGATGGAAAATGACGACTGCCAGTGTCGCCTGGTTTGCTGTAGACAAAAGTCAATTTTACTTAGTTAAACTAGATGGCTGCCACTACAAGACCCATCAAATAGTACTCTTTCGGGATTATCATTATCCTCTTTACTTCACTACCGGGGAAGGCTTTTCTCTTATAGAGTTGTAAATTCCATTCTATAGGGTTCTATTGTGAAATTAAAAACTCTATTCACAGATATAAAATCTAAATTAAGCATTGTATTCAATTTGGAATAAATATATTTGAATTTAAAAGTTTTTTAATAAAATTTTAAAATCATTTTAATTTGAGTACATTTTAGATTGTATTTTGAATTTTTTTTTTTAATAAA